>NC_143026.1:10555000-10567500 GCF_057628025.1 Oncorhynchus mykiss | reverse complement strand
TAGTGGTGGTAGTAGTATCAGCAGTAGTAGTAGTAGCAATAATAGTAGTAGTAGTAGTAATTGTTATAGTAGTAGAAATAGTAATACCAGTAGTAGTAATATTAGTAGTAGTTGTTGTAATAGTAGTAGTAGTAGTAATAGTAATAGTAGTAGTTGTTGTAATAGTAATAGCAGTAGTAATAGTAATAGTAATAGTAATAGTAGTAGTAATAGTAATAGTAATAGCGGTAGTAATAGTAATATCAGTAGTAATAGTAATAGCAGTAGTAATTGTTACAGTAGTAGTAGTAGTAATAGTAATAGTAATAGTAATAGTAATAGTAATTGTTATAGTAGTAGCAGTAGTAGTAGTAGTTGTTGTAATAGTAGTAGTAATAGAAACAGTAATAGTAGTAGTAATAGTAATAGCAGTAGTAATTGTTACAGTAGTAGTAGTAGTAGTAATAGTAATAGTAATAGTAATAGTAATTGTTATAGTAGTAGTAGTAGTAGTAGTAGTTGTTGTAATAGTAGTAGTAATAGAAACAGTAATAGTAGTAGTAATAGTAATAGCAGTAGTAATTGTTATAGTAGTAGTAGTAGTAGTAGTAGTAGTTGTTGTAATAGTACTACTATTACAACAACTACTACTACTACTACTACTACTACTATAAAAATAGTAATAGTAACAGTAATAGTAACAGTAATAGTAGTAGTAATAGTAGTAGTAGTAGTAATTGTTATAGTAGTAGTAATTGTTAAGTTTTAAGTTCCTCGGCATACACATCACAGACAAACTGAATTGGTCCACTCACACAGACAGCATCGTGAAGAAGGCGCAGCAGCGCCTCTTCAACCTCAGGAGGCTGAAGAAATTTGACTTGTCACCAAAAGCACTCACAAACTTTTACAGGTGCACAAACGAGAGCAACCTCTCGGGCTGTATCACTGCCTGGTACGGCAACTGCTCCGCCCTTAACCGTAAGGCTCTCCAGAGGGTAGTGAGGTCTGCACAACGCATCACCGGGGGCAAACTACCTGCCCTCCAGGACACCTACACCACCCGATGTCACAGGAAGGCCATAAAGATCATCAAGGACATCAACCACCCGAGCCACTGCCTGTTCACCCCGCTATCATCCAGAAGGCGAGGTCAGTACAGGTGCATCAAAGCTGGGACCGAGAGACTGAAAAACAGCTTCTATCTCAAGGCCATCAGACTGTTAAACAGCCACCACTAACACTGAGTGGCTGCTGCCAAAACACTGACACTGACTCAACTCCAGCCACTTTAATAATGGGAATTGATGGGAAATTATGTAAATATATCACTAGCCACTTTAAACAATGCTACCTTATATAATGTTACTTACCCTACATTATTCATCTCATATGCATACGTATATACTGTACTCTATATCATCGACTGTATCCTTATGTAATACATGTATCACTAGCCACTTTAAACTATGCCACTTTGTTTACATACTCATCTCATTTGTACATACTGTACTCGATACCATCTACTGTATCTTGCCTATGCTGCTCTGTACCATCACTCATTCATATATCCTTATGTACATATTCTTTATCCCCTTACACTGTGTACAAGACAGTAGTTTTGGAATTGTTAGTTAGATTACTTGTTATTACTGCATTGTCGGAACTAGAAGCACAAGCATTTCGCTACACTCGCATTAACATCTGCTAACCATGTGTATGTGACAAATAAAATTTGATTTGATTTGATTTGATTTGTTATAGTAGTAGTAGTAGTAATAGTAATAGTAATAGTAGTAGTAATAGTAGTAGTAATTGTTACAGTAGTAGTAGTAGTAATAGTAATAGCGGTAGTAATAGTAATATCAGTAGTAATAGTAATAGCAGTAGTAATTGTTACAGTAGTAGTAATAGTAATAGTAATAGTAATAGTAATAGTAATAGTAATAGTAGTAGTAGTAGTAATAGTAATAGTAGTAGTAATAGTAATAGCGGTAGTAATAGTAATATCAGTAGTAATAGTAATAGCAGTAGTAATTGTTACAGTAGTAGTATCAGCAGTATTATTACTACTACTAGTAGTTGTTGTAATAGTAGTAGTAGTAGTAGTTGTTGTTGTAATAGTAGTAGTAGTAGTAATAGTAGTGGTAATAGTAGTAGTAATAGTAATAGCGGTAGTAATTGTTACAGTAGTAGTATCAGCAGTAGTATTACTAGTAGTAGTAGTTGTTGTAATAGTAGTAGTAGTAGTAGTTGTTGTTGTAATAGTGGTAGTAGTAGTAATAGTAATTGTTATAGTAGTAGTAGTAGTAGTAGTAGTAGTAGTAATAGAAACAGTAATAGTAGTAGTAATAGTAATAGCAGTAGTAATTGTTATAGTAGTAGTAGTAGTAGTAGTAGTAGTTGTTGTAATAGTAGTAGTATTACTACTATTACAACAACTACTACTACTACTATAACAATTGTAATAGTAACAGTAATAGTAACAGTAATAGTAGTAGTAATAGTAGTAGTAGTTGTAATTGTTATAGTAGTAGTAATTGTTATAGTAATAGTAGTAATAGTAATAGTAGTAGTAATAGTAATAGTAGTAGTAATTGTTACAGTAGTAGTAGTAGTAATAGTAATAGCGGTAGTAATAGTAATAGTAATAGTAATAATAATAGTAGTAGTAATTGTTACAGTAGTAGTAGTAGTAATAGTAATAGTAATAGTAATAGTAATAGTAGTAGTAGTAGTAATAGTAATAGTAGTAGTAATAGTAATAGCGGTAGTAATAGTAATATCAGTAGTAATAGTAATAGCAGTAGTAATTGTTACAGTAGTAGTAGTAGTAATAGTAATAGTAATAGTAATAGTAGTAGTAGTAGTAATAGTAATAGTAGTAGTAATAGTAATAGCGGTAGTAATAGTAATATCAGTAGTAATAGTAATAGCAGTAGTAATTGTTACAGTAGTAGTATCAACAGTATTATTACTACTACTAGTAGTTGTTGTAATAGTAGTAGTAGTAGTAGTTGTTGCTGTAATAGTAGTAGTAGTAGTAATAGTAGTGGTAATAGTAGTAGTAATAGTAATAGCGGTAGTAATTGTTACAGTAGTAGTATCAGCAGTAGTATTACTAGTAGTAGTAGTTGTTGTAATAGTAGTAGTAGTAGTAATAGTAATAGTAGTAGTTGTTGTAATAGTAATAGTAGTAGTAATAGTAATAACAGTATTAATTGTTATAGTAGTAGTAGTAGTTGTAGTAGTTGTTGTAATAGTAGTAGTAATAGTAACAGTAATAGCAGTAGTAATTGTTATAGTAGTAGTAGTAGTAGTAGTAGTAGTAGTTGTTGTAATAGTAGTAGTATTACTACTAGTTTCAACTGTTCTGCCTTATTGTTATTCGACCATGCTGGTCATTTATGAACATTTGAACATCTTGGCCATGTTCTGTTATAATCTCCACCCGGCACAGCCAGAAGGGGACTGGCCACCCCACATATGCTCTCTCTAATTCTCTCTTTCTTTCTCTCTCTCGGAGGACCTGAGCCCTATGACCATGCCCCAGGACTACCTGACATGATGACTCCTTGCTGTCCCCAGTCCACCTGACCGTGCTGCTGCTCCTGTTTCAACTGTTCTGCCTTATTATTATTTGACCATGCTGGTCATTTATGAACATTTGAACATCTTGGCCATGTTCTGTTATAATCTCCACCCGGCACAACCAGAAGAGGACTGGCCACCCCACATAGCCTGGTTCCTCTCTAGGTTTCTTCCTAGGTTTTGGCCTTTCTAGGGAGTTTTTCCTAGCCACCGTGCTTCTACACCTGCATTGCTTGCTGTTTGGGGTTTTAGGCTGGGTTTCTGTACAGCACTTTGAGATATCAGCTGATGTACGAAGGGCTATATAAATACATTTGATTTGATTTTGATTTGATTAGTAATAGTAGTAGTAGTAGTAGTAGTAGTAGTAGTAATAGTAGTGGTAGTAATAGTAGTAGGAGTAGTAGTGGTAGTAGTAATAGTAGTGGTAGTAATAGTAGTAGTAGTAGTAGTAGAAGTAATAGTAGTAGTAGTAGTAGCAGTAGTAGTAGTAGTAGGAGGAGTACTTATCCTGTCTTATCCGGTGTCCTGTGTGAATTTAAGTATGCTCTCTCTAATTCTCTCTCTCGGAGGACCTGAGCCCTAGGACCATGCCTCAGGACTACCTGGAATGATGACTCCTTGCTTTCCCCAGTCCACCTGGCCGTGCTGCTGCTCCAGTTTCAACTGTTCTGCCTGCGGCTATGGAATCCTGACCTGTTCACCGGACGTGCTACCTGTCCCAGACCTATTATTTGACCATGCTGGTCATTTATGAACATTTGAACATCTTGGCCATGTTCTGTTATAATCTCCACCCGGCACAGCCAGAAGAGGACTGGCCACCCCTCATAGCCTGGTTCCTCTCTAGGTTTCTTCCTAGGTTTTGGCTTTTCTAGGTAGTTTTTCCTAGCCAACGTGCTTCAACACCTGCATTGCTTGCTGTTTGGGGTTTTAGGCTGGGTTACTGTACAGCACTTTGAGATATCAGCTGATGTACGAAGGGCTATATAAATACATTTGATTTGATTTTGATTTGATTAGTAGTTATAGTAGTAGTAGTAGTAGTAGTAGTAGTAGTAGTAGTAGAATCAGGAGTGGTATTACTAGTAGTAGTCATTGTAGTGGTAGTAATAGTAGTAGTAGCAATAGTAGTAATTAGTAGTAGCAATAGTAGCAGTAGTAGTCGTAATTGTTATAGTAATAGTAGTAGTAGTAGTATCAGCAGTAGTATTACTAGTAGTAGTTGTCATTGTAGTAGTAGTAGTAGTAGTAGTAGTAGTAGCAATAGTAGTAGTAGCAATAGTAGTAGTAGCAGTAGTAGTAGTAGTAGCAATAGTAGTAGTAGGAGTAGTAGTAATAGTAGTAATAGTAGTAGTAGTAGTAGTAGTAGTAGTAGTGGTGGTAGTAGTATCAGCAGTAGTAGTAGTAGCAATAATAGTAGTAGTAGTAGTAATTGTTATAGTAGTAGAAATAGTAATACCAGTAGTAGTAATATTAGTAGTAGTTGTTGTAATAGTAGTAGTAGTAGTAATAGTAATAGTAGTAGTTGTTGTAATAGTAATAGCAGTAGTAATAGTAATAGTAATAGTAATAGTAGTAGTAATAGTAATAGTAATAGCGCTAGTAATAGTAATATCAGTAGTAATAGTAATAGCAGTAGTAATTGTTACAGTAGTAGTAGTAGTAATAGTAATAGTAATAGTAATAGTAATTGTTATAGTAGTAGCAGTAATAGTAGTAGTTGTTGTAATAGTAGTAGTAATAGAAACAGTAATAGTAGTAGTAATAGTAATAGCAGTAGTAATTGTTACAGTAGTAGTAGTAGTAGTAATAGTAATAGTAATAGTAATAGTAATAGTAATTGTTATAGTAGTAGTAGTAGTAGTAGTAGTTGTTGTAATAGTAGTAGTAATAGAAACAGTAATAGTAGTAGTAATAGTAATAGCAGTAGTAATTGTTATAGTAGTAGTAGTAGTAGTAGTAGTAGTAGTTGTTGTAATAGTAGTAGTATTACTACTATTACAACAACTACTACTACTACTACTACTACTACTATAGCAATAGTAATAGTAACAGTAATAGTAACAGTAATAGTAGTAGTAATAGTAGTAGTAGTAGTAATTGTTATAGTAGTAGTAATTGTTAAGTTTTAAGTTCCTCGGCATACACATCACAGACAAACTGAATTGGTCCACTCACACAGACAGCATCGTGAAGAAGGCGCAGCAGCGCCTCTTCAACCTCAGGAGGCTGAAGAAATTTGACTTGTCACCAAAAGCACTCACAAACTTTTACAGGTGCACAAACGAGAGCAACCTCTCGGGCTGTATCACTGCCTGGTACGGCAACTGCTCCGCCCTTAACCGTAAGGCTCTCCAGAGGGTAGTGAGGTCTGCACAACGCATCACCGGGGGCAAACTACCTGCCCTCCAGGACACCTACACCACCCGATGTCACAGGAAGGCCATAAAGATCATCAAGGACATCAACCACCCGAGCCACTGCCTGTTCACCCCGCTATCATCCAGAAGGCGAGGTCAGTACAGGTGCATCAAAGCTGGGACCGAGAGACTGAAAAACAGCTTCTATCTCAAGGCCATCAGACTGTTAAACAGCCACCACTAACACTGAGTGGCTGCTGCCAAAACACTGACACTGACTCAACTCCAGCCACTTTAATAATGGGAATTGATGGGAAATTATGTAAATATATCACTAGCCACTTTAAACAATGCTACCTTATATAATGTTACTTACCCTACATTATTCATCTCATATGCATACGTATATACTGTACTCTATATCATCGACTGTATCCTTATGTAATACATGTATCACTAGCCACTTTAAACTATGCCACTTTGTTTACATACTCATCTCATTTGTACATACTGTACTCGATACCATCTACTGTATCTTGCCTATGCTGCTCTGTACCATCACTCATTCATATATCCTTATGTACATATTCTTTATCCCCTTACACTGTGTACAAGACAGTAGTTTTGGAATTGTTAGTTAGATTACTTGTTATTACTGCATTGTCGGAACTAGAAGCACAAGCATTTCGCTACACTCGCATTAACATCTGCTAACCATGTGTATGTGACAAATAAAATTTGATTTGATTTGATTTGATTTGTTATAGTAGTAGTAGTAGTAATAGTAATAGTAATAGTAGTAGTAATAGTAGTAGTAATTGTTACAGTAGTAGTAGTAGTAATAGTAATAGCGGTAGTAATAGTAATATCAGTAGTAATAGTAATAGCAGTAGTAATTGTTACAGTAGTAGTAATAGTAATAGTAATAGTAATAGTAATAGTAATAGTAGTAGTAGTAGTAATAGTAATAGTAGTAGTAATAGTAATAGCGGTAGTAATAGTAATATCAGTAGTAATAGTAATAGCAGTAGTAATTGTTACAGTAGTAGTATCAGCAGTATTATTACTACTACTAGTAGTTGTTGTAATAGTAGTAGTAGTAGTAGTTGTTGTTGTAATAGTAGTAGTAGTAGTAGTAATAGTAGTGGTAATAGTAGTAGTAATAGTAATAGCGGTAGTAATTGTGACAGTAGTAGTATCAGCAGTAGTATTACTAGTAGTAGTAGTTGTTGTAATAGTAGTAGTAGTAGTAGTTGTTGTTGTAATAGTGGTAGTAGTAGTAATAGTAATTGTTATAGTAGTAGTAGTAGTAGTAGTAGTAGTAGTAATAGAAACAGTAATAGTAGTAGTAATAGTAATAGCAGTAGTAATTGTTATAGTAGTAGTAGTAGTAGTAGTAGTAGTTGTTGTAATAGTAGTAGTATTACTACTATTACAACAACTACTACTACTACTATAACAATTGTAATAGTAACAGTAATAGTAACAGTAATAGTAGTAGTAATAGTAGTAGTAGTAGTAATTGTTATAGTAGTAGTAATTGTTATAGTAATAGTAGTAATAGTAATAGTAGTAGTAATAGTAATAGTAGTAGTAATTGTTACAGTAGTAGTAGTAGTAATAGTAATAGCGGTAGTAATAGTAATAGTAATAGTAATAATAATAGTAGTAGTAATTGTTACAGTAGTAGTAGTAGTAATAGTAATAGTAATAGTAATAGTAATAGTAGTAGTAGTAGTAATAGTAATAGTAGTAGTAATAGTAATAGCGGTAGTAATAGTAATATCAGTAGTAATAGTAATAGCAGTAGTAATTGTTACAGTAGTAGTAGTAGTAATAGTAATAGTAATAGTAATAGTAGTAGTAGTAGTAATAGTAATAGTAGTAGTAATAGTAATAGCGGTAGTAATAGTAATATCAGTAGTAATAGTAATAGCAGTAGTAATTGTTACAGTAGTAGTATCAACAGTATTATTACTACTACTAGTAGTTGTTGTAATAGTAGTAGTAGTAGTAGTTGTTGCTGTAATAGTAGTAGTAGTAGTAATAGTAGTGGTAATAGTAGTAGTAATAGTAATAGCGGTAGTAATTGTTACAGTAGTAGTATCAGCAGTAGTATTACTAGTAGTAGTAGTTGTTGTAATAGTAGTAGTAGTAGTAATAGTAATAGTAGTAGTTGTTGTAATAGTAATAGTAGTAGTAATAGTAATAACAGTATTAATTGTTATAGTAGTAGTAGTAGTTGTAGTAGTTGTTGTAATAGTAGTAGTAATAGTAACAGTAATAGTAGTAGTAATAGTAATAGCAGTAGTAATTGTTATAGTAGTAGTAGTAGTAGTAGTAGTAGTAGTTGTTGTAATAGTAGTAGTATTACTACTAGTTTCAACTGTTCTGCCTTATTGTTATTCGACCATGCTGGTCATTTATGAACATTTGAACATCTTGGCCATGTTCTGTTATAATCTCCACCCGGCACAGCCAGAAGGGGACTGGCCACCCCACATATGCTCTCTCTAATTCTCTCTTTCTTTCTCTCTCTCGGAGGACCTGAGCCCTATGACCATGCCCCAGGACTACCTGACATGATGACTCCTTGCTGTCCCCAGTCCACCTGACCGTGCTGCTGCTCCTGTTTCAACTGTTCTGCCTTATTATTATTTGACCATGCTGGTCATTTATGAACATTTGAACATCTTGGCCATGTTCTGTTATAATCTCCACCCGGCACAACCAGAAGAGGACTGGCCACCCCACATAGCCTGGTTCCTCTCTAGGTTTCTTCCTAGGTTTTGGCCTTTCATGGGAGTTTTTCCTAGCCACCGTGCTTCTACACCTGCATTGCTTGCTGTTTGGGGTTTTAGGCTGGGTTTCTGTACAGCACTTTGAGATATCAGCTGATGTACGAAGGGCTATATAAATACATTTGATTTGATTTTGATTTGATTAGTAATAGTAGTAGTAGTAGTAGTAGTAGTAGTAGTAATAGTAGTGGTAGTAATAGTAGTAGGAGTAGTAGTGGTAGTAGTAATAGTAGTGGTAGTAATAGTAGTAGTAGTAGTAGTAGAAGTAATAGTAGTAGTAGTAGTAGCAGTAGTAGTAGTAGTAGTAGGAGGAGTACTTATCCTGTCTTATCCGGTGTCCTGTGTGAATTTAAGTATGCTCTCTCTAATTCTCTCTCTCGGAGGACCTGAGCCCTAGGACCATGCCTCAGGACTACCTGGAATGATGACTCCTTGCTTTCCCCAGTCCACCTGGCCGTGCTGCTGCTCCAGTTTCAACTGTTCTGCCTGCGGCTATGGAATCCTGACCTGTTCACCGTACGTGCTACCTGTCCCAGACCTATTATTTGACCATGCTGGTCATTTATGAACATTTTAACATCTTGGCCATGTTCTGTTATAATCTCCACCCGGCACAGCCAGAAGAGGACTGGCCACCCCTCATAGCCTGGTTCCTCTCTAGGTTTCTTCCTAGGTTTTGGCTTTTCTAGGTAGTTTTTCCTAGCCAACGTGCTTCAACACCTGCATTGCTTGCTGTTTGGGGTTTTAGGCTGGGTTACTGTACAGCACTTTGAGATATCAGCTGATGTACGAAGGGCTATATAAATACATTTGATTTGATTTTGATTTGATTAGTAGTTATAGTAGTAGTAGTAGTAGTAGTAGTAGTAGTAGTAGTAGAATCAGGAGTGGTATTACTAGTAGTAGTCATTGTAGTGGTAGTAATAGTAGTAGTAGCAATAGTAGTAATTAGTAGTAGCAATAGTAGCAGTAGTAGTCGTAATTGTTATAGTAATAGTAGTAGTAGTAGTATCAGCAGTAGTATTACTAGTAGTAGTTGTCATTGTAGTAGTAGTAGTAGTAGTAGTAGTAGTAGCAATAGTAGTAGTAGCAATAGTAGTAGTAGCAGTAGTAGTAGTAGTAGCAATAGTAGTAGTAGGAGTAGTAGTAATAGTAGTAATAGTAGTAGTAGTAGTAGTAGTAGTAGTAGTGGTGGTAGTAGTATCAGCAGTAGTAGTAGTAGCAATAATAGTAGTAGTAGTAGTAATTGTTATAGTAGTAGAAATAGTAATACCAGTAGTAGTAATATTAGTAGTAGTTGTTGTAATAGTAGTAGTAGTAGTAATAGTAATAGTAGTAGTTGTTGTAATAGTAATAGCAGTAGTAATAGTAATAGTAATAGTAATAGTAGTAGTAATAGTAATAGTAATAGCGGTAGTAATAGTAATATCAGTAGTAATAGTAATAGCAGTAGTAATTGTTACAGTAGTAGTAGTAGTAATAGTAATAGTAATAGTAATAGTAATTGTTATAGTAGTAGCAGTAATAGTAGTAGTTGTTGTAATAGTAGTAGTAATAGAAACAGTAATAGTAGTAGTAATAGTAATAGCAGTAGTAATTGTTACAGTAGTAGTAGTAGTAGTAATAGTAATAGTAATAGTAATAGTAATAGTAATTGTTATAGTAGTAGTAGTAGTAGTAGTAGTTGTTGTAATAGTAGTAGTAATAGAAACAGTAATAGTAGTAGTAATAGTAATAGCAGTAGTAATTGTTATAGTAGTAGTAGTAGTAGTAGTAGTAGTAGTTGTTGTAATAGTAGTAGTATTACTACTATTACAACAACTACTACTACTACTACTACTACTACTATAGCAATAGTAATAGTAACAGTAATAGTAACAGTAATAGTAGTAGTAATAGTAGTAGTAGTAGTAATTGTTATAGTAGTAGTAATTGTTAAGTTTTAAGTTCCTCGGCATACACATCACAGACAAACTGAATTGGTCCACTCACACAGACAGCATCGTGAAGAAGGCGCAGCAGCGCCTCTTCAACCTCAGGAGGCTGAAGAAATTTGACTTGTCACCAAAAGCACTCACAAACTTTTACAGGTGCACAAACGAGAGCAACCTCTCGGGCTGTATCACTGCCTGGTACGGCAACTGCTCCGCCCTTAACCGTAAGGCTCTCCAGAGGGTAGTGAGGTCTGCACAACACATCACCGGGGGCAAACTACCTGCCCTCCAGGACACCTACACCACCCGATGTCACAGGAAGGCCATAAAGATCATCAAGGACATCAACCACCCGAGCCACTGCCTGTTCACCCCGCTATCATCCAGAAGGCGAGGTCAGTACAGGTGCATCAAAGCTGGGACCGAGAGACTGAAAAACAGCTTCTATCTCAAGGCCATCAGACTGTTAAACAGCCACCACTAACACTGAGTGGCTGCTGCCAAAACACTGACACTGACTCAACTCCAGCCACTTTAATAATGGGAATTGATGGGAAATTATGTAAATATATCACTAGCCACTTTAAACAATGCTACCTTATATAATGTTACTTACCCTACATTATTCATCTCATATGCATACGAATATACTGTACTCTATATCATCGACTGTATCCTTATGTAATACATGTATCACTAGCCACTTTAAACTATGCCACTTTGTTTACATACTCATCTCATTTGTACATACTGTACTCGATACCATCTACTGTATCTTGCCTATGCTGCTCTGTACCATCACTCATTCATATATCCTTATGTACATATTCTTTATCCCCTTACACTGTGTACAAGACAGTAGTTTTGGAATTGTTAGTTAGATTACTTGTTATTACTGCATTGTCGGAACTAGAAGCACAAGCATTTCGCTACACTCGCATTAACATCTGCTAACCATGTGTATGTGACAAATAAAATTTGATTTGATTTGATTTGATTTGTTATAGTAGTAGTAGTAGTAATAGTAATAGTAATAGTAGTAGTAATAGTAGTAGTAATTGTTACAGTAGTAGTAGTAGTAATAGTAATAGCGGTAGTAATAGTAATATCAGTAGTAATAGTAATAGCAGTAGTAATTGTTACAGTAGTAGTAATAGTAATAGTAATAGTAATAGTAATAGTAATAGTAATAGTAGTAGTAGTAGTAATAGTAATAGTAGTAGTAATAGTAATAGCGGTAGTAATAGTAATATCAGTAGTAATAGTAATAGCAGTAGTAATTGTTACAGTAGTAGTATCAGCAGTATTATTACTACTACTAGTAGTTGTTGTAATAGTAGTAGTAGTAGTAGTTGTTGTTGTAATAGTAGTAGTAGTAGTAATAGTAGTGGTAATAGTAGTAGTAATAGTAATAGCGGTAGTAATTGTTACAGTAGTAGTATCAGCAGTAGTATTACTAGTAGTAGTAGTTGTTGTAATAGTAGTAGTAGTAGTAGTTGTTGTTGTAATAGTGGTAGTAGTAGTAATAGTAATTGTTATAGTAGTAGTAGTAGTAGTAGTAGTAGTAGTAATAGAAACAGTAATAGTAGTAGTAATAGTAATAGCAGTAGTAATTGTTATAGTAGTAGTAGTAGTAGTAGTAGTAGTAGTTGTTGTAATAGTAGTAGTATTACTACTATTACAACAACTACTACTACTACTACTACTATAACAATTGTAATAGTAACAGTAATAGTAACAGTAATAGTAGTAGTAATAGTAGTAGTAGTAGTAATTGTTATAGTAGTAGTAATTGTTATAGTAATAGTAGTAATAGTAATAGTAGTAGTAAT
>NC_143026.1:10545000-10550000 GCF_057628025.1 Oncorhynchus mykiss | reverse complement strand
TATTCTCATGGCTCTTCTGTATTCTAATAGTCCTTCTGTATTCTAATGTCTCTACTGTATTCTAATGTCTCTTCTGTATTCTAATCGCTCTTCTGTATTCGAATAGACCTTCTGTATTCTAATGTCTCTACTGTATTCTAATGTCTCTTCTGTATTCTAATGGCTCTTCTGTATTCTAATAGTCCTTCTGTATTCTAATGGCTCTTCTGTATTCTAATAGCCCTTCTGTATTCTAATAGTCCTTCTGTATTCTAATGGCTCTTCAGTATTCTAATGGCTCTTCTGTATTCTAATAGTCCTTCTGTATTCAAATAGCCCTTCCGTATTCTAATAGTCCTTAGGTATTCTAATAGCCCTTCTGTATTCTAATAGTCCTTCTGGATTCTAATGTCTCTTCTGTATTCGAATAGTCCTTCTGTATTTTAATGGGCCTTCTGTATTCTAATGGACCTTCTGTATTCTATTAGTCCATCTGTATTCTAATGGCTCTTCTGTATTCTAGTAGTCCTTCGGTATTCTAATGGCTATTCTGTATTCTAATGGCGCTTCTGTATTCTAATGGACCTTCTGTATTCTAATAGTCCTTCTGTATTCTAATAGCTATTCTGTATTCTAATAGTCATTCTGTATTCTAATGGCTATTCTGTATTCTAATGGCTCTTCTGTATTCTAGTGGTTCTTCTGTATTCTAATGGCTATTCTGTATTCTAATAGTCCTTCTGTATTCTAATAGTCCTTCTGTATTCTAATGGGCCTTCTGTATTCTAATAGCTATTCTGTATTCTAATAGTCATTCTGTATTCTAATGGCTATTCTGTATTCTAATGGCTCTTCTGTATTCTAGTGGTTCTTCTGTATTCTAATGGCTATTCTGTATTCTAATAGTCCTTCTGTATTCTAGTGGCTCTTCTGTATTCTAATGGCCCTTCTGTATTCTAGTGGCCCTTCTGTAATCTAATAGTCCTTCTGTATTCTAATAGTCCTTCTGTATTCTAATGGGCCTTCTGTATTCTAATAGTCCTTCTATATTCTAATAGTCCTTCTGTATTCTAATGGCTCTTCTGTATTCTAATGGACCTTCTGTATTCTAATAGCCCTTCTGCACTCTAATAGTCCTTCTTTATTCTAATAGTCCTTCTGTATTCTAATGTCTCTTCTGTATTCTAATAGTCCTTCTGTATTCTAATGGCTCTTCTGTATTCGAATGGACCTTCTGTATTCTAATAGCCCCTCTGTATTCTAGTGGCCCTTCTGTATTCTAATAGTCCTTCTGTATTCTAATGTCTATTCTGTATTCTAATGGCCCTTCTGTATTCTAATAGTCCTTCTGTATTCTATAGTTATTCTGTATGCTGATGGCCCTCTGTATTCTAACAGTCCTTCTGTATTCTAATAGTCCTTCTGTATTCTAATGGCTCTTCTGAATTTGAATAGTCCTTCTGTATTCTATAGTCATTCTGTATGCTGATGGCCCTCTGTATTCTAACAGTCCTTCTGTATTCTAATAGTCCTTCTGTATTCTAATGGCTCCTCTGAATTCGAATAGTCCTTCTGTATTCTAATAGTCCTTCTGTATTCTATACTCTTTCTGTATTCTAATAGTTCTTCTGTTTTCTAATGTATTTTCCTTATTCTAATAGTCCTTCTGTATTCTAATAGTCCTTAGGTATTCTAATAGCCCTTCTGTATTCTAATAGTCCGTCTGGATTCTAATGTCTCTTCTGTATTCTAATAGTCCTTCTGTATTTTAATGGGCCTTCTGTATTCTAATGTCTCTTCTGTATTCTAATAGTCCTTCTGTATTCTATAGTCCTTCTGTATTCTAATAGTTCTTCTGTTTTCTAATGTCTTTTCCTTATTCTAATAGTCCTTAGGTATTCTAATAGCCCTTCTGTATTCTAATAGTCCTTCTTGATTTTAATGGACCTTCTGTACTCTAATAGGCCTTCTGTATTCTAATGGCTCTTCTATATTCTAATAGTCCTTCTGTATTCTAGTGTCTCTTCTCTATTCTAATGGCCCTTCTGTATTCTAGTGGCCCTTCTGTATTCTAATAGTCCTTCTGTATTCTAAAGTCCTTCTGTATTCTAATAGTCCTTCTGTATTCTAATAGTCCTTCTGTATTCTAATGGCTCTTCTGTATTCTAATGCACCTTCTGTATTCTAATAGTCCTTCTGTATTCTAATAGGCCTTCTGTATTCTAATGGCTCTTCTGTATTCTAATGGGCCTTCTGTATTCTAATGGACCTTCTGTATTCTAATAGCCATTCTGCACTTTAATAGTCCTTCTTTATTCTAATAGTCCTTCTGTATTCTAATGTCTCTTCTGTATTCTAACAGACCTTCTGTATTCTAATAGCCCTTCTGTATTCTAGTGGCCCTTCTGTATTCTAATAGTCATTCTGTATTCTAATGTCTCTTCTGTATTCTAATGGCCCTTCTGTATTCTAATAGTCCTTCTGTATTCTATAGTCATTCTGTATGCTGATGGCCCTCTGTATTCTAACAGTCCTTCTGTATTCTATAGTCCTTCTGTATTCTAATGGCCCTCTGTATTCTAACAGTCCTTCTGTATTCTAATGTCTCTTCTGTATTCTAATAGTCCTTCTGTATTCTATAGTCCTTCTGTATTCTAATGGCCCTCTGTATTCTAACAGTCCTTCTGTATTTTAATAGTCCTTCTGTATTCTAATGTCTCTTCTGTATTCTAATAGTCCTTCTGTATTCTAATGTCTCTTCTGTATTCTAATAGTCCTTCTGTATTCTATAGTCCTTCTGTATTCTAATGGCCCTCTGTATTCTAACAGTCCTTCTGTATTTTAATAGTCCTTCTGTATTCTAATGTCTCTTCTGTATTCTAATAGTCCTTCTGTATTCTATAGTCCTTCTGTATTCTAATAGTTATTCTGTTTTCTAATGCATTTTCCTTATTCTAATAGTCCTTCTGTATTCTAATAGTCCTTAGGTATTCTAATAGCCCTTCTGTATTCTATAGTCCTTCTGGATTCTAATGGCCCTCTGTATTCTAACAGTCCTTCTGTATTTTAATAGTCCTTCTGTATTCTAATGTCTCTTCTGTATTCTAATAGTCCTTCTGTATTCTATGGTCCTTCTGTATTCTAATAGTTATTCTGTTTTCTAATGCATTTTCCTTATTCTAATAGTCCTTCTGTATTCTAATAGTCCTTAGGTATTCTAATAGCCCTTCTGTATTCTAATAGTCCTTCTGGATTCTAATGTCTCTTCTGTATTCTAATAGTCCTTCTGTATTTTAATGGGCCTTCTGTATTCTAATGGACCTTCTGTATTCTAATAGTCCTTCTGTATTCTAATGGCTCTTCTATATTCTAATAGTCCTTCTGTATTCTAGTGTCTTTTCTGTATTCTAATGGCCCTTCTGTATTCTAGATGCCCTTCTGTATTCTAATAGTCCTTCTGTATTCTAAAGTCCTTCTGTATTCTAATAGTCCTTCTGTATTCTAATAGTCCTTCTGTATTCTAATGGCTCTTCTGTATTCTAATGCACCTTCTGTATTCTAATAGTCCTTCTGTATTCTAATAGTCCTTCTGTATTCTAATGTCTCTTCTGTATTCTAACAGACCTTCTGTATTCTAATAGTCCTTCTGTATTCTATAGTCATTCTGTATGCTGATGGCCCTCTGTATTCTAACAGTCCTTCTGTATTCTATAGTCCTTCTGTATTCTAATGGCCCTCTGTATTCTAACAGTCCTTCTGTATTCTAATGTCTCTTCTGTATTCTAATAGTCCTTCTGTATTCTATAGTCCTTCTGTATTCTAATGGCCCTCTGTATTCTAACAGTCCTTCTGTATTTTAATAGTCCTTCTGTATTCTAATGTCTCTTCTGTATTCTAATAGTCCTTCTGTATTCTAATGTCTCTTCTGTATTCTAATAGTCCTTCTGTATTCTATAGTCCTTCTGTATTCTAATGGCCCTCTGTATTCTAACAGTCCTTCTGTATTTTAATAGTCCTTCTGTATTCTAATGTCTCTTCTGTATTCTAATAGTCCTTCTGTATTCTATAGTCCTTCTGTATTCTAATAGTTATTCTGTTTTCTAATGCATTTTCCTTATTCTAATAGTCCTTCTGTATTCTAATAGTCCTTAGGTATTCTAATAGCCCTTCTGTATTCTATAGTCCTTCTGGATTCTAATGGCCCTCTGTATTCTAACAGTCCTTCTGTATTTTAATAGTCCTTCTGTATTCTAATGTCTCTTCTGTATTCTAATAGTCCTTCTGTATTCTATGGTCCTTCTGTATTCTAATAGTTATTCTGTTTTCTAATGCATTTTCCTTATTCTAATAGTCCTTCTGTATTCTAATAGTCCTTAGGTATTCTAATAGCCCTTCTGTATTCTAATAGTCCTTCTGGATTCTAATGTCTCTTCTGTATTCTAATAGTCCTTCTGTATTTTAATGGGCCTTCTGTATTCTAATGGACCTTCTGTATTCTAATAGTCCTTCTGTATTCTAATGGCTCTTCTATATTCTAATAGTCCTTCTGTATTCTAGTGTCTTTTCTGTATTCTAATGGCCCTTCTGTATTCTAGATGCCCTTCTGTATTCTAATAGTCCTTCTGTATTCTAAAGTCCTTCTGTATTCTAATAGTCCTTCTGTATTCTAATAGTCCTTCTGTATTCTAATGGCTCTTCTGTATTCTAATGCACCTTCTGTATTCTAATAGTCCTTCTGTATTCTAATAGTCCTTCTGTATTCTAATGTCTCTTCTGTATTCTAACAGACCTTCTGTATTCTAATGGCTCTTCTGTATTCTAATGGACCTTCTGTATTCTAATAGCCCTTCTGTATTCTAGTGGCCCTTCTGTATTCTAATAGTCATTCTGTATTCTAATGTCTCTTCTGTATTCTAATGGCCCTTCTGTATTCTAATAGTCCTTCTGTATTCTATAGTCATTCTGTATGCTGATGGCCCTCTGTATTCTAACAGTCCTTCTGTATTCTATAGTCCTTCTGT
>NC_143026.1:9260000-9292500 GCF_057628025.1 Oncorhynchus mykiss | reverse complement strand
AGAGAGAGAGAGAGAGAGTTCATCTTATAGGAAACCACACTTTGGCACACAGAATCCCAAACATAGCTGCTGGACAAGTTGAGGTCACTCACATGGTCTGCATTTCAAACGCCACCCTATCCCCTATATAGTGCACTAGTTTTGACCAGAGCTCATAGGTCTCTGGTCAAAAGTAGTGCACTATATAGGGGATAGGCTGCCATGTGGGATGCAACCATGATTACTCTGCAGTAGCGTTTCCCCACAACTGGGTTAGGAATGTGCTGTGGGGCTGGCAATTAGCGATTAGCACATTAATGAGCGAGCAGCAATGGAGGAGTGTTTTAGCCCTGTCCAGTCCAATCACCAGCTCCCATGGCCTGACATACACAGGGCTATGTTCAGTAGCCAAACGTTGTCGAACATTGCAGATTGAAATGGCTTGAATAGAACTGAAGCGATTCTCCTTATTCTACAGGTCAGGAGGCATGTTTGTTTTTACATAGAAATATTTATATCTGAACGTTCCACAACTGTGTCCTGCTGAAGGCCCCGGTCACCAGACAGCACATCAGCTGTGTCCTGCTGAAGGCCCCGGTCACCAGACAACACATCAGCTGTGTCCTGCTGAAGGCCCCGGTCACCAGACAGCACATCAGCTGTGTCCTGCTGAAGGCCCCGGTCACCAGACAGCACATCAGCTGTGTCCTGCTGAAGGCCCCGGTCACCAGACAGCACATCAGCTGTGTCCTGCTGAAGGCCCCGGTCACCAGACAGCACATCAGCTGTGTCCTGCTGAAGGCCCCGGTCACCAGACAGCACATCAGCTGTGTCCTGCTGAAGGCCCCGGTCACCAGACAGCACATCAGCTGTGTCCTGCTGAAGGCCCCGGTCACCAGACAACACATCAGCTGTGTCCTGTTGAAGGCCCCGGTCACCAGACAGCACATCAGCTGTGTCCTGCTGAAGGCCCCGGTCACCAGACAACACATCAGCTGTGTCCTGCTGAAGGCCCCGGTCACCAGACAACACATCAGCTGTGTACTGCTGAAGGCCCCGGTCACCAGACAACACATCAGCTGTGTCCTGCTGAAGGCCCCGGTCACCAGACAACACATCAGCTGTGTCCTGTTGAAGGCCCCGGTCACCAGACAGCACATCAGCTGTGTCCTGCTGAAGGCCCCGGTCACCAGACAACACATCAGCTGTGTCCTGCTGAAGGCCCCGGTCACCAGACAACACATCAGCTGTGTCCTGCTGAAGGCCCCGGTCACCAGACAACACATCAGCTGTGTCCTGCTGAAGGCCCCGGTCACCAGACAACACATCAGCTGTGTCCTGCTGAAGGCTTGTGTTCAGTAGGGCACACCATAGCAAATGTATTTAGGAAAATGTGCATTTCTTATTGCAAAAATTGTGGTAGCACCTCCTCCGTTTCTTTCAGTTTTAAAACATTTTCTCCCTACTGGGCATGACCCTGGAAGCCTCAAGAACATGTCCATCTGGTAGACATATCTCACTAGTCTTCACTTCAAATCGATCCAACTCCTAGGTTATATCACCTTTAGTAGTGTTCAGTGTAATGAAAATATGTCAAGCGCAGACTATTATTACAACTTCCTGCAAGTCTTCACTTGGAAAAACATCACACTAACATTTTTCTAGTTATAGTGCATGACGATGAGAAGAGTTTAAACGTTGATATGTACATGAGCTCCTTCAAATGATGCATCCTAAATGGACACACTGTTCCCTATGTAGTGCACTACTTTGACCAGGGCATATATAGGGCTCTGGTGTAGTCCACTACATACTAGTGCACATGTATAGTGAATAGGGTGCCACATGGGACGCAAAACCAAAGGTTTAGCTCAGCTCCCACGGTCTGGTTAAGTCATGCTGAAAAGCACAGCTAGGATCTGAGAGCACAACACCTCACGCAAATTCCATACATTGCAAGACCCATTCATTTTGACTGAAGTTTTACCGCGACAATGGGCCTTGAATCAAATCCGTTCTCAACCCAATTATGTTAAATCAAAAGATTTTTTTTTTGCAATTCCATTTTTTTTATTCTATCCAGAGAAGACTTCAATTGAGGTATTCATAAAAAAAACAGCTTTATCTTTGACTGGGCAACATTTATAAAATAATATTTAAAAATTGGGTGATGGACTTTCAATTGCATTGAAACGCAAACTATTTCCTTACTCTACAATGACTGCAAAACTACTCAAATACCTGTCCTTGATGAGCGTATAGGGCTTGTCAGCTAATATAATTCATTGAACTGCTTGCATTTTGACTGGTACTGTGTATACACACACACACGTATATATATATATATATATATATATATATATATATATATATATATATATATATATATATATATATATATACACACATACATACATACATACATACATACACACACGTATATATATATATATATATATATATATATATATATATATATATATATATATATATATATATATATATATATATATATATATATATATATATATATATATATATATATATATATATATATATATATATATATATATATATATATATATATATATACACACACATACATACATACATACATACATACATACATACATCTACTCATTCAAGGGGTTTTCTTAATTGTATTATTTTCTACATTGTAGAATAATAGTGAAGACATCAAAACTATGAAATAACACATATGGAATCATGTAGTAACCAAAAAAAAGTGTTAAACAAATCCAAATATATTTTATATTTGAGGTTCTTCAAAGTAGCCACCCTTTGCCTTGATGACAGCTTTGCACACTCTTGGCATTCTCTCAACCAGCGTCATGAGGTAGTCACCTGGAATGCGTTTAAATTAACAGGTGTACCTTGTTAAAAGTACATTTGTGGAATTTCTTTCCTTCTTAATGCATTTGAGCCAATCAGTTGTGTTGTGACAAAGTATGGGTGGTATACAGAAGATAGCCCTATTTGGTAAAAGACCAAGTCCATATTATGGCAAGAACAGCTCAAATAAGCAAAGAGAAATGACAGTCCATCATTACTTTAAGACATGAAGGTCAGTCAATGTGGAAAATGTCAAGAACTTTCAAAGTTTCTTCAAGTACAGTTGCAAAAACCATCAAGCGCTTTGATGAAACTGGCTCTCATGAGGACCGCCACAGGAAAGGAAGACCCAGAGTTACCTCTGCTGCAGAGGATAAGTTCATTAGAGTTACCAGCCTCAGAAACTGCAGCTTAAATAAATGCTTTACAGAGTTCAAGTAACAGACACATCTCAACATCAACTGTACAGAGGAGACTGCGTGAATCAGGCCTTCATGGTCGAATTGCTGCAAAGAAACCACTACTAAAGGACACCAATAAGAAAAAGAGACTTACTTGGGCCAAGAAACATGAGAAATGGACATTAGACCTGGGGGGAATCTGTCCTTTGGTCTGATGAGTCCAAATTTGAGATGTTTGGTTCCAACCGCCGTGAACGGATGATCTCAGCATGATGGTGTGCTTTGCTCAAGGTCATTTTTTCCCCTTTTTGGCACGGGCATTCGAACCAACAGCCTTTTGGTTACTGGCCCAACACTCTAACCACTAGGTTAGTTGCCGCCAAAACTGACTCAGTGAGGAATGTTATTTGTCTGTAAGGAAGAGACTGTGTGTCTTACCAGTATCAAAGCATTACTCAACAGGGATCTCCGCCGCTAGGACCTTCCTTGTCCTAGTCCCAAATGGCACCCTATTCCCTATATAGTGCGCTACATTTGACAATAGCCATACGTTCTGAAGAGGGAGGATGAGTTATGGCTAGTAATGGAGCCAAAACCAACACGGAGGGGGGAGTTCCCATGTCAAATGATCGTCCCATTGTTGTGGAAATACGCCTGGGATTACTTTTACAATGTACATAATACACATACTCTTTCATGGAGAAGCTTACCTCAGAAAAGGCACGAAACCATTTCCTAAAATAAAAACAGGTAAGAGAAGAAGAAAAAAAGTCTGTTTGTTTAAATTAGCCATCTTTAAACTACGCTTAATGTTTAATGGCCAGAAGCATATATATATATATATATATAAATATGAGAGAGAGAGAGAGAGAATCTGACAGCTGACCTTGGTGAGAAAAAAGTTCTCCAGTGTCCTAAGGGGGAGGGGGGAGGGGAGATGAATGAATGTCTGTCGTAGCGCAGGCAGTCATAGTAATTTATGTTCGCCGAGTAACAAATTAATAGAAAGAGTAGATAATTGTTTCAGTGTTAACAACGGCTCCGTGAGATACTTCAATTTCACCGGCAGTAAGTAACGAGTCTAGAGGCTCACAACTTACAACAAAGCCAATGCTGCTCAGTGATCTTTATTTTACTTCAAGTACTATCTGTAATGTTCAGTTTGAAGGTCCAATTGATTTATTATTATTATTATTATTATTATTATTATTATTATTTTATTTAACTAGGCAGGTCAGTTAAGAACAAATTATCATTTTACAACGACGGCCTACACCGACCAAACTCTAACCCGGACGATGCTGGGCCAATTGTGCGCCGCCCTACGGTACTCCCAATCATGGCCGGTTGTGATACAGCCTGGAATCGGTCTGGCGTGACACCTCTTAGACCGCTGTGTCACTCGGGAGCCCCAATGCAGATGTTTTATATCAATATCAAATCATTTATATGTAACAATTAAGTGCCTTACTGTAATAGTTCTCCATAAAAATTGTTAAATGTCTTATTTTTTTTCAAATAGCTTTTTAGCAA
This sequence comes from Oncorhynchus mykiss, assembly GCF_057628025.1. Lineage (NCBI taxonomy): Eukaryota > Metazoa > Chordata > Actinopteri > Salmoniformes > Salmonidae > Oncorhynchus > Oncorhynchus mykiss. The sequence goes on along the minus strand of NC_143026.1, from coordinate 9,287,734 downwards.
AACAAATATTTCTCAAGCAATAATTTTTCTGGTCTGTGGGGGGGGACTGAAAACTAGCTGCTATTGGCAGAGAGGTTTGGAACTCTTTGTTACTGGTCTATTATTGATTGAACACCTGGTGATGTCTGAAACTCCCCTCATGCAAAACCTGCTGACTAGATCGTCCTGTGTAGACTGTATTTTCAACCAGCAACTATCAGGAAATAACACTGATCAAATTGTTCACAATTTTACAGTGTTAGTTTCTACAGCTGTTGTACGATATGATACAAAATGCAAGGGAAAAAAATATTTTTGACTGCACTGGGCCTTTAAATTTAGACTAGTGTACTGTATATTCCTGGTAGATATCCATGAAGAAGAACTGTTAACGTTAGGACCCTTCAAGGCCATTTTTGTCCGACTTCCTCAAAAGGCACTTTGTAACATGACCCTTCCAGCACTACCTAATGTCCTACCAATGACACCTGACACAACAAAGCCCTCCCTTCATAATGAGCGCCAGTATTAATCAAAAAATAGATACCATGTTCTCCCCCTCCCACCTGTGTAGAATGGGCTGATGCACAGAAACAGAAGCACAGAGAGCGAGAGAGGGGGAGAGAGAAGAGAAGGGCAGTAAGAAACCAAAAGAAAGACAAAAAGAAACAGAGGTAGAGAGAATGACAGAAAGAGAAAGAAAGGAGTAAGAAAGAGAGAGAGGGGAGAGTGGAGAGCGAGAGAAGAGACGGCGCGACATTGGACTGAGGAGCTAGCTGATTATTTTGTCTCTGCGACAGTGGAGCCCTCGAGGAGCCCACAGTGCCCCCCGAATCACAGCCACCTTTCACAGAGGATTCTCCTTTTTCAACATCCGCTTCTCCTGGCAACGGCCAGCCCAGCCACTCCAAACACTCATAAAGACGAGAGAGGAGGCAGTGGAGTGAGGAGAGGGGGGGGCAAATGGCCTCCAGCCCCCACTGGGGCTTAGTTGGGCTCCAACGAGGGGAGCAGCAGACCCCCTTGGCCCAGCCCAAAATGTAGGAGCTTGTTAACACTCCTCGTGCCCCTCAGGAGAGCCATTTTGACCAGGCCTGTTTTGCCAAAGTAATAAAATAAAAAAGAAGTTGAATAAAATAATGAAATTGAGCAGCTGGAAGCCTTGTTGGGACCAACACAGTATTAAAATGCAACTTCAAAATTCATAAGTCTTCAGCGTCTACAAATATCATTACTCAGTGTGGATGGCTGATGTAAGTATGTTCGCATCATTACCCCTCTTCATACCACTTGTTGACAGCAAGGTAACAGACTCCAACTGGAGCACATCTCTGTCTGCAAAAGCCCTTAGAGCAGAAGAGGCTGCTTGGAGACAAACAGCTCCTGGAGGTGCCTGACATCCGTTAACTTGCAAATGCAGTGACCCGGAGTTCCATGAGTGTGTAGAAATGTTGGCAACGTTGTGCACACGGAGTCCATCTCTCTCCATTTAAGATGAAGAATGAATTGAATGGATGGATGAATTACAAAACCCCATGCAAACGGTTGGGTTCTCTCCTTCCTGTGGATCGTTTATTTGCTGAAAAGTTCACTTCTTTTGACCAGAGCATTATGGGTCCTGGTCAAAAGTAGTGCACTAAATAGGGAATAGGGTGCCATTGGACCCTGATCAAAAGTAGTGCACTAAATAGGGAATAGGGTGCCATTGGACCCTGGTAAAAAGTAGTGCACTAAATAAGATACAGGATGCCATTTGGGACACATCCAGGGAGACGTCCAGGGTCTCTCAGGCTAAATGTTCAGGACTAAACACAGAGTCACTCTGGACTCTCTCTAAGACGCTGTGACCCGGTGAGAGCCTGCTAGCTAAGTGCATTGTACACCACATTCTAATTAGGGAACTAACGCCTTCAGTGCAAAACAATGTTAGAAATGTGGTGATCTATGGCTCTGGACCAAGTGGTGCGTAAATTAGGCCTTGCTCTGTAGTTTATCCTCTGGTTCAAGTTTGAATCCCACATACTATTTTCAAACCAAGGCCTTTTCAAGAAATTACATCATGGCCTAGCAGTTAAGAGCATTGGGCCAGTAACCGAAAGGTCTCTGGTTCGACTAGGTGAAACATCTGTGGATGTGCCCTTGAGCAAGGCTCTTAACCCTAATTGCTCCTGTAAGTTGCTCTGCATAAGTGTTTGCTAAATTACGAAAATTTTTAAAATGTAAACCTTGAGAATTTCAGTGGGATGCTCGTATCATATTACAATAGCCATTACACACATCCTATCCTTTTATGAAACTAGACTGAGGACTCAGGTAAACCTGAGCATGCATGCATATGTTTTGCTAGCCTGAAATGTACCTTGCAGGTGGATTGTGGTTGGACAAGGTTTGGCCTCTCTCCAGTGGACTGCCAATAGCTCTTGTTATCACGCTACACAGGTGCACATGCCCAAATCTGTGTCGTCCCAGGGAGGTAAAGGTGGGGCCTTATAAGGACTGTGAGGATTATGGAATTTTGGGTAATGATGAATTGACAAATGTTTTGATATTGTAATTCGTCTTTAAAAATGAGCTATGACATACCTAACGAATACAACACAGTTTTAGAGACACCCCTGTCTCAAGAACTAATGGTTGGAACTTTTGGAAATCAAGCTTCTCCTCCTGACCGTGCCGTTCTGTTCGTAAAATGATTACCAACTTTACTCATTTTTATTTCTAATTGAAAAACTGCTATTGGATAAACTGTATCTAATCGAATATGAAGTTGAATCCCCCCTTCTCCTAAAATAAATGCATTAAGATGATGGACGATTAAATGTTTTCTGTTCACAGATATTGTCCATTATTGTCGGTCACCCTGGGACCTATTGCAGCTTGGGACCTATTGGGACCTATTGCAGTCACCCTGGGACCTGTGTCATCACTCGATAAGTACATTCCTCAGTATTACCCAATCTGACACATCTTTATATTAATTTACAGCTATATTCACCCAATACATACATTTCTCAATAAGTAAACAAAAACATCACAGTGGACTGCACCCCGAGTATTCTGGCAAGAGGCAGAACATTAGAAACAAGTGTGTTTATTAGCGAATAACAAATCACCAAATGAGAGAAAGTTGGAATCAAACTCGTCATATGGTAATTACCGTAAATTGTCCTTTACATACAATTTACAACAGCTTGAGTAAATCCACTTGCGGTAAAATGTAATAAATGAAATAAAAAGGAAAATCATTGGTATAAAAGTAAGCATCTTTATGTTCCCTGGAAGAAAGAAAACATAATGATCTGATCCTAATAAGACCCTTATGGAAAATATCAAAACTAATGACATTTTTCTAAAAACGACTCAAATGCCCCAGCAGCGTGCAAACACAACAGTACAGTGTTGTAGTGTTGGCAATACTTCAAGGTGTTTCCACCCCCATGCATCGCTGTAGAAGCCAGGGTTGTGGAAAAGTGCTAACAGGAATCAATCAATTGGGTGTTTTAGAACAGAACCCTTAGACCACCCTTACACAAAGCAGGCACATTCAGGTCTTCGTGTGCCCGAGGCCATCCGCCTGTTTAACAGGAACATTAAAGAAGACCTAGGGACTATTCTAGAGATAGTTTAGCCCCGACATTAATTAAGAACTGTGGCTAACATTGGACTTGTAGTTTCTTAAATTGCACCATGGACTTTTAACTGATGTCTTAATGTTTTTTTTAAAGTTTATACTGTGTGTTTGTCCTGTCTGAAGCCCTCTGTCAGCACTGAACGAATTGCCCCTAGGGGATTAATAAAGTTGTATTGTATTCAACCTTGGCCTGAGCTACGTCCCAAATTACACCCTATTCCCTATTCAGTGCACTACATTTGACCAGGGCCCATCTGGCTCTGATCAGAAGTAGTGCACTACAGAGCCTGGGAACAGATGTGTGTGTGTGTGTGTTTAAATTCAGGACGGCATATTCCTACCCTTCCAATATTTCTGCATGTCTCTAGCTGTTGATGCTTGTCATTCCAAATGTCTAATGAACATGGTAGCCGGTAGCCTAGTGGTTAGAGTGTTAAGATTTATAACCGGAAGGTTGCAAGATTGAATCCCCGAGCTGACAAGGTAAAAATGTGTTGTTCTGCCTCTGAACAAGGCAGTTAACCCCACTGTTCCTAGGCCATCATTGAAAATAAGAATTTGTTCTTAACTGACTTGCCTAGTTAAATAAAGGTAAAAAAAATCCAAATCTTTCTAGCAGCTTCTGAGGCTTTTCTTTACCAGTCATCCTCTGAACACAACAAACTGAATAGTTTATTATTCACCGTGTGCATTCCATGTGTGAAGTCATTCAATATATTTTGATCTGAGCAGTACACGGAGGGTAGTTTTGAACACCAAAAACACTACAACCCTCTGTTCGTTGACGCTTAAGATGAGAAATAGCCTCAGATATGACACCGTCAGGTTTAAGGGTGGCATACTGTATTTGCTTTAGTCACTACGATCACCAATTAACTGATTGAACAAAGCCCTTAAAAGTGCTCAGCATGTAACATGTTATGCCTGCTGTGCTAAAAATACGACACAAAGCCTTTGATTCAAGTGGAGCGGTGCATTTTTATGCCAAACGCAATTACATAGCGGAACAGCCGACTCCTCAGATCTTCCACAATTACGGGATAACGACAGCTCTCTCCGCAGACATAAACTACACTCCACGGAACTCGCAAGGTTCTGTGTTTATTGTCAGGAATTCTGGTAGTCATAACAACACCTCTAAATATAAAATTGCAACAGGTCATTAGACAAATAGAGTACATGGAACAGAAATGTTCAACACCCAACCCCCCCCCCCCCCCTCCCCAATTGGTATATGCCATGCCACCATGTGTCCCAATAGCTGTAATTAGGGTGGCAACATGTTGTGACATTCTGAAAGGTTGGTTGGGTTGGGGAGGTTGATGTGAAATGTAAGGTCATGCCTTGAACTTCGAGCTGAAACAGATGTACTGAATCATATCGAGGATCAGCCGTGGTGACAAGAAAAACATGGGGAAATAATGTCGTCTCCAACTTTTTGAGGTTTCGAGGGTTCTGAACATTGCACTTGAACAGTTGCACAGTTCAGTGAATCTGATGTGACTGCCGTTCATGCAGGTACAGTAAATCATGGTACAGAAGCTCAGCTGAACAGGACCACCCCATATCGTGTGCCTGACTGAAAGTGCAGTAATGCAAAGATATATGGACCCTCTCGGCCAATGGGGTAATTAAATAAATCAACTGGTTGCACAGTGAGCAATAACATCGTACAATGTTCGACTGTGGAGGTCCGTAAGTGAGATTACTTGGCCTTTGCCCAAGATATAACACAGTTTACTGTCCCATAACAGTATTTTGCAGGAGCGACAATCAAATGTAAGAAATGTGATTATGTTAGGGCAAAATCTTGGCTGATTTATTACTTCTTATTTCCATTTGTTAGAATAGGTTCACAGGGCTACTATCCTGCATGGCCTTGTTTGGAGTTGAACTGCAGGGAGTCCAAGTTCCTGGGGTCTGAACAGGCATGTTTGGTCCACTGCCTCATAAAACCTCTAGTCCAATGCAGATGCTGGGGGAGACGAAGGAGATAGTGGCCTGGTGGGAGACTTACAGAGATGCTGGTAGACGAAGGAGATAGTGGCCTGGTGGGAGACTTACAGAGATGCTGGGGGAGACAAAGGATGGAGTGGCCGAGTGGGAGACTTACAGAGATGCTGGGGGAGACGAAGGAGGGAGTGGCCGGCTGGGAGACTTGGCACGAGTAAAGGCTCTTGAGCGTGCTTCTCAACCAGACTAATTTATTTTCTGCGTGCTCATCAGTGTGAGGGAGTAGCAGTGGTGAGGGGTTAGAAATGGTTCCCTGAAGCCTGGAAGACTTCCCAACCATTTCCTCCCTCCCTTCCCCTCGCCAGAGCAGAGCAGGGAGCTGCTGCTGGAATCCAGCTCAGGTTCACAGAGTTAAGATCAGAGTCTTCCATCAGCCATTTACCCCGAGCCTTTCAGAAGGTCCAAACAACACGACAGCTGGAACCGTTGGAAAATATTGAAATTATCAATTTAAAAAAAAAGCTACATCAGCAATAAACTTTCTCAGACAAGTGACAAAGACATTTTGGATTTATGGTAAAATAGGATTGTCAATAAATAAAAGGGGGAAATGTTAAATGTGGAGCACTATGCCAGTACTGCACTTCTGAGTAAGTCTGTAATGATGTAGTGGTTACAAGGTTTGTTGCAGAAACACTGAAATGTAGGCTATCGAACTCCATGGCATTTATGAATGACAGTGAAACGGTTCTCTGAATGACTGCAAACAGGTCCACAGGAAGGCCTCTGTGCATTACGGACGTCAATAAAGCTCTACAGCGATAAGCTGTCATGAAAGTCGCTGTCGCTAGCCATAGATTCTTTATTTCTGCGTCCCATAGCCTGTCAGGGTTCAAGGTCAACAAACATGATTAATATGGTGGGTAAACAGTTCCAGTCAAATTACAGTCCTGATTCCAGTCAAATTACAGTCTGTGTTTTTTAAATGGACTGGCAGCTCAGACATTTTTCTTCACAAACAATTTAGTCAAACGCAATTCATAAGTCAACATAATTTAATCTCTTTAAGTTTCCTATGGGGTGGGGTGGGGGTGGGGGGGATACCCAGCCAGCTCTTGCCAGTGAAAACATTAAGAACATGAGTTCTCTCTCTGGGTACGCTCAGATCAAAGCTATAGCGCTGCCTCAAGAATTTCTAAAGGAACTCTCCTCCCTGTGGGTAACAAGGGCTCTTATAGATGCCTCCAGTCCAGTACCACTTCAAATTATTAATCACCACCTAACTACCATGGGTCATGACACAGTACACAACATGATGTCTGCATGCATATACAGTGGGCCTCTACTGTGAATGGAATTAATGGATATGTGGCTCCCATTTAAGAAACGTATTAGTTTGACTAGACAATCTCTGGCGAGAAAAAAAAATGTTTAAAAAAATAACTGTAAGCATTTCATATCTAAATATGAATAATAGTGTCCCACAAGGTGGCTAAGCCCAGTATCACTTCCAGGGCAACAATTAGTCCTCTAGTATCCATGTATGGGTCACAACCAGAACCATTAAATAAGGCCAGAAACAAACTTTATAGTTTTGTTCAAGATGCCAAAGCGTGGAGTTACCGGAGGTCTTCGAGGTTGGTAGGACCTACATCCGTTAATGTTGTTCTGCTATGCCTCTTTATTTGCAGTTACCTAAGCAACAAAGCCTCTGGTTCGAGGTGTTAAACCTTTTTAATGTAAACAAGCTTTATGACTAGTCCTGAAAGACTACAACCACTCACGGCCAACAGAAGTGTGATTAGCTATGTGAGGCATTCATCTCGTTCGTTCTACCCCCAGTGAATGGAAAATGTAAGTTCATGAGAGGAAACAGGTTTAGTATTTTAGGGGCAGTTGGAGAGATGTCTGCTAAGCTAGTCTTCCTAGTGTGAACGTAACGCCATCAGGAGAGCAGGGGGGGGGGGAATAGCTTCATTCCAAGTTCACTGTTTATTTTTCCTACAAGGAAATGTAGGAGAAATAAACAGTGAGGGAAGATGACCCCTAACAAAACCCTGGTCAATACCCTCAGGTCTGCACTTTTATATCTATACAACAATAAGACAAAGGCCAATTACTTTTCCTGACTTACTGAGGATTCTTGAGGAAAAGAGTTGTTTCAATGTGTTGGCAACCGGGTGCTATTCAAAACAATGGCACATGAAGATGCAATGAGCACTTATGGGGTAATCAGGTTACCAGACAGACTGCTGCATAGATTGCCAAGGCAACTAGTGTCAGCCCCCGACAGTTTGTGGCTTTATGGGACTAAATGATTTTACGTCCCCTTGCTTCCTTCGATTTGACCGTACTGCCCATTTGGTAACCTCAGCCGCAAGCGAGGTATTTGTCTTTCAGAAACTGTCCCCTCCCACCAGTGGCACGTTAAATGATTAATAATGGACTTCAACGATAGTGAAAACTAACAAACTATGTTCGGCACTATCACAACTTGCAACTGGGAGTTTGGGTTGAAATTTCTCCCTGCCCGTTTCAGCGCTTTATGCGTTGCGAAGACTGTTACAAATTGGCATCTCTTTTGTCTCACATACACATACACAGACCCCCTTCTTACTGACAGCAGAGTGAAACAGCAATGGCGCTAGACAAACTAGAAAGCAGTATGTGGAAAACTGAATGTCTGAGCTAGACTTTTTTTTAAAACAGATAACATGAGAAGACTCCAAGTCAACTGTGACAAAGGGCCACGTTTACCTTTTTAAATTACCCACAGTCACCTTCAATTAAAGGCCAACGTGAGCTGGGCAATGTGGCCCATCATAGAAGCTTTGCGGTCAGTTCATTATCCCTAAAAATGTCTGAAGGCTATTTTCACTGATTCACAGCATGGCTCTTCATGAATCTTAATTGTTACGCAGTAGGAATAACAAATACATGTATGCACAATGTGGTACACATCTCATGCCACAGTCAGCCCGACTACGCGAGAGTAGTCTCCCCACGCACACTGTAATTTATGGGTTGGTGTTTTATCACGATCCGGCTCCCATTTCATTTTCCATGGGGTTTGAAGCCTTGGCAGCATCCTTAAAACCGACAGCCATTTCCTTCCTCTGACTGGTTAGAGAGTGAAAGACATTGCGTGGCATTCACACCAGTTATGACATGAGCGTTTCCTCCAAAAGTTGAGATCCTTCCCCAGACCCTCAACACCACAATGAAGGACTACAACAGTAGGCTCATCAACACTAGTTTATAAGGGAAGGAAATGTGAGAATGCGATGAGAAACATTGAAGAGGGAAGGTGAGAACGCGATGAGAAACATCGAGGGGCTAGAGAAGGTGAGACTGTGATGAGAAACATTGAAGAGGGAAGGTGAGACTGTGATGAGAAACATTGAAGAGGGAAGGTGAGACCGTGATGAGAAACATTGAAGAGTCTAGAGAAGGTGAGACTGTGATGAGAAACATTGAAGAGGGAAGGTGAGACCATGATGAGAAACATTGGAGAGGGAAGGTGAGACCGTGATGAGAAACATTGAAGAGGGAAGGTGAGAATGCGATGAGAAACATTGAAGAGGGAAGGTGAGAACGCGATGAGAAACATTGAAGAGGGAAGGTGAGAACACGATGAGAAACATTGAGGGGCTAGAGAAGGTGAGACTGTGATGAGAAACATTGAGGGGCTAGAGAAGGTGAGACCGTGATGAGAAACATTGGAGAGGGAAGGTGAGACCGTGATGAGAAACATTGAAGAGGGAAGGTGAGAACACGATGAGAAACATTGAGGGGCTAGAGAAGGTGAGACTGTGATGAGAAACATTGAGGGGCTAGAGAAGGTGAGACCGTGATGAGAAACATTGGAGAGGGAAGGTGAGACCGTGATGAGAAACATTGAAGAGGGAAGGTGAGAACGTGATGAGAAACATTGAGGGGCTAGAGAAGGTGAGACCATGATGAGAAACATTGAAGAGGGAAGGTGAGAACGTGATGAGAAACATTGAAGAGGGATGGTGAGACCGTGATGAGAAACATTGGAGAGGCTAGAGAAGGTGAGACCGTGATGAGAAACATTGAAGAGGGAAGGTGAGAACGTGATGAGAAACATTGAGGGGCTAGAGAAGGTGAGACCGTGATGAGAAACATTGGAGAGGGAAGGTGAGAACGTGATGAGAAACATTGAGGGGCTAGAGAATGTGAGACCATGATGAGAAACATTGAAGAGGGAAGGTGAGAACGTGTTTTAGCCAACAGCAGCTTATGGTGTGAAAACTGGGCCAAGGTGTCAGAGAGCCAGCCATAACACCCCGGTTTGTTTGTGTTTTCAGCCACCTAAGGGACTCTTTGTTTGGTAACGTGTTGTCTACACTGACAGACACTGACCCTTTGCTCGAATTGATGTTCAATTAGACCCTCAACAACCCGACAACTCGAAATCGACGCCTCAGATGATCTGACCTTGTACGACCCCCCCCGCCACATAAAAAAATAACAGAGTGGCTGCAGTTCTGGATTTTTCTGGAAACCCGATTTGCCGTGGCTAAACATACGGAAATTCCTGCACAGGTGCTGGATTTCATTTTACCTAGCTGCTGCTGAGTGCTCCGCTGCCTCTTACCCCCTGGTGTGGCAGGGTAGCCAAGTGGCTAGAGCGTTGGACTAGTAACCGGAAAGTTGCAAGTTCAAGTTCAGGAGGCAGGCATACAGTAGTGTTATTTTTTTGAGCAACTCTGGCAGCAACTACAAACATATCAGCTTGCATCGTTACACAAAACACCGTTTTTTTTATGCCCAATGCAATGTGTACTGAAATATCCGTTACAGACAGAGAAGGTCGTAGAAAATATGGTTTAGTCTGGTTTGGAAATTCTGTGGTTGTAGCCTTCATAAAGGCACTGAACCTTCGTTCAAATCCCTACAGGGTTTATATTTCAGCTGTTCAGAGACATAGATTAGGATTAGGCTACATTATCATGGTTCAGAAGAGGGTGAGTAAAGAGAGAAACGTGAAGGGAGGTGGAGTATGAGTTGCAACTAATGTGTGCATCAAAAAATCCTGTATTTGAAGCCACGGCCTAAAAAAAAAAAAATGTAAAAACGCCCCTGGTTTCAGCGGTTTGAGGACACTGACGTGTGGTGAGCCGGACTGAAATGAATCGGCCACTTGTCTTCTGAGGAGGAAGCATGTTTCACAGCTGGGGGAAGAGGACCCTCACTAAGGTACATTCAACCTCCTCACATGACTGCTAGGGAGAGTGCCTGAAAATGTGAGTCTCTCATCATTAGCAAGCAGTAAATCCTATTTATTTTTTTGTCAGGGGATTTCAGTCATTCCTTCAAAACCAGGGAAGGAACAACAAGCCCAGTAAACAGTATTTAAAAAGTACTCATCATCCTAGGTGATTAGGAGCAATTTATATTTAAATAAATGTTTAACACAGTTTGAAACTGAAAACTCATGTTCTTGCTTCACCATTTAAGTGCTAGGATTCTAACATCGCCACGATGAAGGAGTTGAAAAGTGAAATGACAGACTTCAGAATCTTATTCCTAGACAAATATGGGAACATTTAATGAGATATTCTTAAAACGCCACTAACTGTCCTTTTGAACTCTCCCCTTAACACAAAGTACCGATTCACTGTGTGTCTGACATGGACGGCAAAAAGAGAAAGTCTTAGATGCTCAGCCAAGGGGCGAAGGTCCAAATAAACGGTTATCCTCTTCTCTCTTCCATAGATGGAGGGAAACCAAACAACACATGTGATCAATGGCGTAGCAGAGCTGTAGAAATGTTCCCTTGTTGAAGCTCAACATCACCAGCTGGGCACACACACAGACTTTTTGGACCCGAAGAACAATCTCCGGCGTGTAATTCTCAAGATGGAAGGTTGACAGAGCACAGATTTATCAAATTGCACCTTGGTGCAGCACATCGAGCTGCGTTGGGCTACAAATTACAACCGTTGACACTTGCACAACCTAAACTTTCCACCCAGGAGTTGCTCCAGGAGTTGCTCCAGGAGTTGCTCCAGGAGTTGCTCTCGCTGACCGGGGTAGGGGTAGCCAGGTGGAAACCATGGTCAGCCATAGAAAAATGCTTATTGAAATTCTCAATTATCGTAAATTTATCAGTGGTGACAGTGTTTCCTAGCCTCAGTGCAGTGGGCAGCTGGGAGGAGGGGCTCTTATTCTCCATGGACTTAACAGTGTCCCAGAACTTTGGGGAGTTTGTGCTACAGGATGCAAATTTATTTTTGAAATAGCTAGCCTTTGCTTTCCTAACTGTCTGTGTATATTGGTTCCTAACTTCCTTGAAAAGTTGCATATCGCGGGGGCTGTTCGATGTTAATGCAGAATGCCACAGGATGTTTTTGTGCTGGTTAAGGGCAGTCAGGTCTGGAGTGAACCCAGGGCTATATCTGTTCCTGGTTCTACATTTTTTGAATGGGGCATGCTTATTTAAGATGGTGAGGAAAGCACTTTTAAAGAATAACCAGGAATCCTCTACTGACGGAATGAGGTCAATATTCTTCCAGGATACCCGGGCCAGGTCGATTAGAAAGGCCTGCTCGCTGAAGTGTTTTAGGGAGTGTTTGACAGTGATGAAGGGTGGTTGTTTGACCGCAGACCCATTACGGACGCAGGCAATGAGGCAGTGATCGCTGAGATCCTGGTTGAAGACAGCAAAGGTGTATTTCGAGGGCAGGTTGGTTAGGATGATATCTATAAGTGTGCCCGTGTTTACAGAATTGGGGTTGTACCTGGTAGGTTCATTGATCATTTGTGTGAGATTGAGGGCATCAAGCTTAGATTGTAGGATGGCCAGGGTGTTAAGCACATCCCCGTTTAGGTCACTTAACAACACAAGCTCTGAAGATAGATGGGGGGCAATCAATTCACATATGGTGTCCAGGGCACAGTTTATACTTAATCTGTGCCTGGTGTTAGCTAGTTGCTGGTTAGCTAGGACTTCATCTGTGCCTGGTGTAAGCTAGTTGCTGGTTAGCTAGGTCTTCAGCCAGCATGGAACAAACAAGGGGGGGGGGGGGGGGGGGGTCATTCAAAACAGTTGTCAAGTCAACACATCTGTCAGTGCTGCTGTGAACCACTTCACAAGAGATATGCCAAATGGGAGACATAAAAAAAAAGTATGTATATATTATCATTGATGAAATTTAAATGGTGTTTGCTTTGTGTATCACCAAATTTCCTTGAGATGACATAGGCATTTCAACGAACTGTCAGTCAAGGCGAGCACATGAACATAAGCTTGCCACCCCCACAGCCTGTAGGTAGCCAAATATATATTTTTTGGAATTGAAAATGATACCATTTGTACGTCGAAATATCCCTGTATACTGTATAAACGGTATATCGCCCAAGGCTATCTTCCACCTCTGAGCTCCTTACTCACTATGTACTTTGTTGTTACTCAAAGAACAAACTGACAGAACACAAACTGAGTCAACAGATGAACACAGTCAAAAGATGTAGACTCATGTAGACAGTCAACAGATGTAAACAGTCAGACGTAGACAGTCAGATGTAGACCGTCAACGGATGTAGACAATCAATTGTTGACAGTCAACAGACGTACACAGACATAGGACAGAAGTAGACAGTCAGCAGATGTAGACAGATGTAGACAGTCAGCAGATGTAGACAGTCAATTGTAGACAGTCAAAAAATGTAGACAGATGTAGACAGTCGTCAGATGTAGACAGTCAACAGCTGTAGACAGTCAACAGATGTAGACAATCAATTGTAGACAGATGTAGACAGTCAACAAATGGAGACAATCAACAAATGTAGACAGTCAACAAATGTAGTCAGATGTCGACAGTCATTTGTAGACAGTCAACAGATGTAGACAGCCGGATGAAGACAGTTAACAAATGTAGTCAGATGTCGACAGTCAGATGTCGACAGTCAACAAATGTCGACAGTCAACAAATGTCGACAGTAATTTGTAGACAGTCAACAAATGTAGTCAGATGTCGACAGTCATTTGTAGACAGTCAACAGATGTCGACAGTCAGATGTCGACAGTAATTTGTAGACAGTCAACAAATGTAGTCAGATGTCGACAGTCATTTGTAGACAGTCAACAAATGTAGACAGTCAACAGATCTAGACAGTCAACAGATGTAGACAGTCAATAGATGTAGAATGTCAACAAATGTAGACAGATGTAGACAGTCAACAGATGTAGACAGATGTAGCCAGTCAACAAATGTAAGACAGGTATAGACAGTCAACATATGTAGCCAGTCAACAGATGTAGACAGTCCTTTGTAGACAGTCAACAAATGTAGACAAATGTAGTCAAACAGATGTAGACAGTCAACAAATGTAGACAGTCAACAGATGTAGACAGTCAACAGATGTAGACATATGTAGCCAGATGTAGACTGTCAACAGATTTAGACAGATGTAGACAGTCAACAGGTGTAGACAGGTGTAGACAGTCAACAGATGTAGATAGATGTAGACAGTCAACAGATGTAGACAGTCAGATGTAGACAGTCAACAAATGTAGACAATCAATTGTAGACAGTCAACAAATGTAGACATTCAGATGACGACAGTCATTTGTAGACAATCAACAGATGTAGCCAGTCAACAGATGTAGACATATGTAGCCAGATGTAGACAGTCAACAGATGTAGACAGTCAACAGATGTAGACATATGTAGCCAGATGTAGACAGTCAACAGGTGTAGACAGGTGTAGACAGTCAACAGATGTAACCAGTCAACAGATGTAGAAATATGTAGCCAGATGTAGACAGTCAACAGATGTAGACAGTCAACAGATGTAGACAGTCAACAGATGTAGACATATGTAGCCAGATGTAGACAGTCAACAGGTGTAGACAGGTGTAGACAGTCAACAGGTGTAGCCAGTCAACAGATGTAGTCAGTCAACAGATGTAGCCAGTCAACAGATGTAGCCAGTCAACAGATGTAGCCAGTCAACAGATGTAGACATATGTAGCCAGATGTAGACAGTCAACAGGTGTAGACAGTCAACAGCTGTAGATAGGTGTAGACAGTCAACAGATGTAGTCAGATGTAGACAGTCAACAGGTGTACAGTCCACAGATGTAGACAGATGTAGACAGAACCCATGACTGGATTTTTTACACTAATGGTAAATAAAACACTAACTGTATAGTGATTACCCCGTGTACCTGTTGACAAGGAAGACAGCTTGAGACAAACGTGCTGCAGTGAAGGAGTTTCTCCAGTCGGGACATAACTTGCTGTGGCAGGTTTTCTCTCCCAGGTGAGCGCTACAGAGCAGCCTCCTAGTCTTTATCACTTCCAGAGTGTTGATGGGGAACTATTGCCCTGTAGGGATGGGCCAAGTGAACTAGCATGCTTCCTCCCGAGCACAACTTACACAACACAGGAAGTAAGGCTGGCGTGTTGTGGGGCAACTTCCACAACACAGCTGGAAGTAAGTTGTTGGGCGGCATGCGTGCACACACACACACACACGGCAAAGAGGGTTGTGTGTGTGTGACTGTTATGTTTGCACAGACAGCTGCCACCTAGCCTGGCGCCATCCCACCACAACCAACCTAAAATCTCCCACTACAGAAAAAACACAAGAAGAACTTGAAATGAAATTCACTCTTCTTTCTCACAGTGTAATATAAGCCTTGAACAACCAGTTCTACTTTTAAAATAGTACTTCTCTCCCTAGCATCTAGTCAACTAAAATAAACTGATAGTGAGTCATGTGGGTCAGGCTGGGTCCTACATTAGTGGCCCAGGCTAAGGGACGATGAGGGCCTCCAGGTCTGTGTATGTCATATGTATATGGTCCTCCTTCGGTCTGAAATCTTTGGGGAATAAAACACTAGTACATCTAATCTCAGGGGAAGCGGGCTGCCAAACACGCCTGTGGCTGCAAGATCACAGCAGTCCCTTACTGTAAACAGAAGAGGATGGCCACATGGCCCAACTAATGCCAAACAGGTCCCCCTGTATTAAGCCCGATGGAAAATATATCTGCTAGCTAGAGGGACCCACATCTTATTCCCACACCCACATCTTATTCCAAAACAAGTCGTGCATGCCCTCCCTCTACCAAAATATAGTGTAGGTATGTAGGTAGAATAAGTCCTGCTGCTGGCTCCAAAGTTGCTTTGCCAGTAATAATTATTTCATGTTTCCTTTATGGACTGTGCTTAGGCCCCCGAGGGAATCTCTCCCCATCTGTTCTGGGCCAAATCGGCCAAGCCGTAAATCACATGCAGTCAGTCCCGAGCCTGTCAGAATTGAGAAACGGAGACCAGAGACGAATAATGCATGACTATGAACTGCAGGTTCCCCCGATAGGTTGATCACTTGCGTCAAAACCAATACAAGGTAAAGTCATTTCATCGTAAACTCACTTTTCTAATTTAAGGAGATAATTGAGCCCTGAGAGGCCAAGCTTAGCCTCGACCAACACAAAAATAGCATCTAGTTCTTCCTACATGTGCATATTACCTCAATTACCTCGACTAACTCTGTACCGGTACACCCTGTATATAGCCTCCACATTGACTCTGTATCGGTACCCCCTGTATATAGCCTCCACATTGACTCTGTACCGGTACCCCCTGTATATAGCCTCCACATTGACTCTGTACCGGTACCCCCTGTATATAGCCTCCACATTGACTCTGTACCGGTACCCCCTGTATATAGCCTCCACATTGACTCTGTACCGGTACCCCCTGTATATAGCCTCCACATTGACTCTGTACCGGTACCCCCTGTATATAGCCTCCACATTGACTCTGTACCGGTACCCCCTGTATATAGCCTCCACATTGACTCTGTACCGGTACCCCCTGTATATAGCCTCCACATTGACTCTGTACCGGTACCCCCCTGTATATAGCCTCCACAT
Source organism: Oncorhynchus mykiss (assembly GCF_057628025.1). Lineage (NCBI taxonomy): Eukaryota > Metazoa > Chordata > Actinopteri > Salmoniformes > Salmonidae > Oncorhynchus > Oncorhynchus mykiss. The sequence goes on along the minus strand of NC_143026.1, from coordinate 9,271,257 downwards.
TGACTCTGTACCGGTACCCCCTGTATATAGCCTCCACATTGACTCTGTACCGTAACACCCTGTATATAGCCTCCACATTGACTCTGTACCGGTACCCCCTGTATATAGCCTCCACATTGACTCTGTACCGGTACCCCCTGTATATAGCCTCCACATTGACTCTGTTCCAGTACCCCCCTGTATATAGCCTCCACATTGACTCTGTTCCGGTACCCCCTGTATATAGCCTCCACATTGACTCTGTTCCGGTACCCCCCTGTATATAGCCTCCACATTGACTCTGTACCGCTACCCCCTGTATATAGCCTCCACATTGACTCTGTACCGCTACCCCCTGTATATAGCCTCCACATTGTTATTTTACTACTGCTTTTTAACTATTTGTTACTTTTATTTGACATTTTTTCTACTTATCTATTTTTTTACTTAACACATTTTTATTTTTAACATCTTAAAGCATTGTTGGTCTTTTAAGTAAGCATTTCCCTGTGAGGTCTACACCTGTTGTTTACGGCGCATGTGACAAATACAATTTGATTTGATTAGTGAGTGACACAAGACTGCTCATGGATATCTTTGCCCACTAGTGGTATTCTTGAAACTCAACAGATTTTTTAAAAGTATTCATACGAAAATAAGGCAAGACTACGAGGCCGAAATATAACATTGCGATATATTAGTCTTATTTTTTAAACTGTATTTTATGTTACTGAATAGTAAAAGTTCTAAATAATGTTTTATGAGTAGTGCCTAAGACGGCAACAGACGATGTCTAAGTGGTTTTAATGGCTTTCTCCATTCTGATGGTTTTATACTCAACCAAACTAGGACAAAACCGACAGTGAAGTAGTCCAATTTGTAGAACTGATTTTGCACTGTATCAGCATATCTTTATAGACTGTATTCTATAAATCCATACCGGTATGTGGTTGGTTGCCATGTTAAAATAGCTTTTTCTGAGCTGTGAGAGACAACTTGTGTCGGACAACATTGTTTTTGTTTTTTTCCTCTTTTTTTGTTTTTTTTTAGGGCACTTTCTTCTTTTAACATTCTTGGAAGGGGCGGCAGGGGGTTTGCACAAGCACTAAAAGCTAATAGGGGTGTTGTGTCATAGGCAGGAAGCTGAGGAGTAATTTGCCTCAGACAGTGTCGACGAAGCCCTGAGGGGGGGGCTCTTACTTTTTAGGGCCCTGGAATGACAACAGCTTCAGTGTACAGCTGTGGTAGCTAGCTGCTATTGGAGGGGGGCTCGAAACAACAAGAGTTTAGACCATGCATTCAGATGCACAAAACTGCTATACTTTTACCATTTCCTCCATTCCTTTTCACAACATACTCAGCCCCAACCCCCTGTTCTTCGTGAAAAAGACAATGACAAGACAGCTTTTCTTGTTATTAGCCTTTAGGGTATAATGAAAAGTGCTATTCTCTGTGTATTAGGTAACCAAAACAAATGGTATTTATAAGCCTATATGAAGGATACTTGAGGTAAAACAGGAATTATTTTAATCATTCTAAAAAATGCTTAATCCTGTCCTCAATGGTTTCTTATCAAGTGTACAATTGAGAGATCTGAGATAGGAAAATCAGGCACATTTAGTAGTCTTTTTACAGAACATACGGTATCAGTCATGCCCATTGTCTGCATAGCACAAACAATGCGTTGCTATAGCTTGAAGAGAAGCAGTCTCCGAGCAGTGCTGTTGACTTTAGGACCTCACACTGTCATAATTAACACGGGACCCCCCCCCCTAACACCACGCAGGTTGACGTTTATTATCACAAGTCTTGTCCTGGAGGCAGGACTGAGCAATTTCCCCTTTGATAGGCCAGCTGCAAAGTCAACATTGTCTATAATAATTCATGATTTCTTTTTTGTTGTTTTTGCTTTTTGGTCTTAATATAAGGTTAGGGTTATGCATTAGGATAAGCAAAGTGGTTACGGTTTAAATCTGATTTTATGACATTGTGGCTGTGCCAGGCAAGTGACCACACTGCAGTGCTGCTTCCAGAACAAGATTCATGACTAAAACCTCTAACCTGCTAACACCGCAGGACACTGGGAAAGTAAATGAGTCTAAACAAACGCGCTCCCAACAGACTCACTCCTGCACTTCATAGATGTCAAGGGGAAACGTCGCAACTGGCACCCTATAACCTATATAGTGCACTACTTTTAACCAGGGCAACAAAAAAAGAAAAGTGCCCTATGTAGGGACTAGGGCACCATTTGGAGCAAAAACAAGGATATCGGGGGAGAATTGGGGGGGGGGGGGGGGGGGGGGCTTGACTCCCTCTAGTGCATAGGGAATGAAGGGTAGATCCGATTGTATACATTTCCATACAGGCATAGCTTCCATAAACCACCAACCGGATGAAAGTACAAGGCTTCCAGAAACTAAAAGTGTGCGTCGTCAAGTTTCTGCCGAAAGGGGAGGGACGGAGCCAGGGGACTTGACCATGAACAGCCACGGGTCACAGTCCCATTCTGCTGCTAATGTTCCCCGTCTGGGGAGATTTTTTTTATGGCTTACTTTACACACTCAGGCCCTTTGGCAGATCCATATGGAAATTACTAAATTACCTTCCAGTTTTTATAAGTGTGGTCGCTTTTGATTTTGTTCGACTTGCATTTCCTTCCAAAGTTCCACAAAACTCCATCGAAAAGAGAGGGGGCAGGCAAAGGCTTGTACTTGGAATATGCTTCATTGTGGAGTGGATGCTGTTCAAAACAACAGCTTTTTTATGTCTAAACAAAGTCATCCATGTTAAAACTCTGGTTCTCGTGCACCGCCGGTACCATCATTCTTATACTGTAACTAAAAGGGTAGAGCGCAAGACAGACATCTACAAAGAAGTAGGGCTGGGCGATATGGACAAAAAAAAAATCATAGCACATTATTTTTTCAATTTAAATTGGACTGTATGTAACGTATTTTATGTTTTTTTAACAATAAAAGTTATACATTTGCTTTATGAGTAGTGTGTGACCCTTTGATGCGTGACCCTATGATGTGTGACCCTAAGTGATTTCAAATGGGTCTTCCTCCATTTCTGATTGTTTTTATACTGTTCAATTCAGCTTCAACCCAAAATATATTGTTAGCATTCATCAATTTCTGCATATTTCCACACTGCCACGTAGGGCTGCAGAACATGGGCAAACAATCTAGGCTTAATTTTTTTTAACCAAATGTTGCAATTGCGATTTCACTTGCGATTTACAGCAAAACACTTGGGTGAACTGTTGTCATGGCAATAGAATGATAGTTAGAATATATTAGTGGGCACTTATAATACGGTGTTGTTTGAGATGACAACGAATGAAAATGCCAGGGAGGAGTTATTGTGACAGGGTAGGAACCAAAGTGTTGACAAGTGTTTCCTAGGGGACACTATCATTTTTGTCTACATTGAATGTTTTCCCTTAGTTACTTCATAGCTAACATGTTCTTGCTTCACGTATTCCTCTTCGATTTAGAAGATACTGTAGCACAAACAACATGCTGATTTAGGTCTACACCATCACTGGTATTATCAGGCTGTATAGTTAATTACGTTTGTTCTGACTCAGTACATTTATTAACTAGCTAGCGATTAGCATTAGTGGCTAACAATTAGCAGCTAACAAGATTTAGGCCCAACTTGCTAAGAAAAGACAAGCTAGCTGTTTGCTGATGTAAGAAACACAAACTGATAGTGTAATTATAGAACGCCAGTTGATTTATATTAGGAAGCAAAGGGAAAACAGCATCGGTGTTATCAACATTGTTCCATGTCCTGCATTGACCATGCAGACTGAACGCAAGTGTCTCGTAGTCGAGGAACAACAAATGCGCTCCTTGAGTGTCAGGGGGCGTGGCTAGTTCTGTGTTGAAAGCAGCATGGAGAGAGAGCTGATAGAGATGACTCAAGTAGGGAAGTAAACTATAAAAATGGTCGTTACACACGGCGTATCACATTTAATCAACCAAAACATTCAAATAGCATTAAAGGGTGAAGTAAAAGCCCAAACCAGTCTGTGCATCAATACCGGTATATCGGAAAATACGTATACCGCCCAGACCTACAAAGAAGCTTGTAATAAACAATTCTGCAACTCATCCAAAAGACGTAAATGCTCTGGAATCATCATGCATCTTGGGCTGTGATGTCTAGAGGAGTAAATAGCTAAAGGGGATTATAGGAATCCAGTTTATCACATCATGTAATTATTTTACAATGAACTTAAGGAAAAAAGGTTCAGTGCTAGCTGTCAGTAACCCAAAATAAATGATATGAAATGAAATTCTGACACATCTGAAAGTCATACATGGCTAAATGAAATTACTCTGCAAACAGCCAGTTGTAACACATTGTGCAATGTATGACTCGACTGAAACGCTAAAAATAGTAGTGTGCGAATGGTGTAAACCATAATCAACATAGCTAAACCATCTGCAAACAGACCTCAAGTACCACAACATCCAGGGAAACTTGGAAAACAGCAAAACACAATGCCGATGACCGCCGGAACAGCCAGAAAAACACAATAACCCCATAAATGCAAGTTGACAGTAACTAGAGACCGGTGGTGTTTCTTAGGCCTACTTACAGTATGCCTTTCCTAACCTGTTGTAATAGATAAACCCACAATGCAAATGTTAGATCTATTTTGCCCTTGGAAACTGGTCCAAGGCCAGTTTTGTTGTAAAGCTCAAAAGTGTTCATAGACTGGCATTAGAGGAGCTGACCCCAGATCTGTTTGTCAGGACAGAGGGTTATTGGAACTGGGATAGTACTGTCTGAACTACTCTGTGGAGGTTGCCTAGGGGCTTATGGGGCTGCTGGTAGACAGAATGAAACACACACACACTTCTGGTATGCTCTCTGGGTGAGACCCACATCAAACCCTTGAGCCCACTCCAATGTGGGTCTGATTAGGACTCAGCGCCCCTATGCTAAAAGACAAGCAGCTTCATCTCTCACACCAGTGACTACACGTTTACAGATTCTGTTTCACAACCATTGTGCTAGCAAAGTGTCATATGGGTACAGAGCTTTTAGATTTCCATCAGACCTATTTCACCATGTTTCCAGTTAATCACTGCATTAAAAACCTCTGATCGTACTTTGACAGATAGCGAAAACCGAAAGTCGGTCCTCATAAGGGAGGTGAAAAGATGAAACCGAGACTGTCAGACTTCCTGTTTTGAATCCAAGTCCTAAAATATAGGTTTACGGATCGGAATTTGGTGAAGACTAGGCAGAAGCGAAAAACAGATGCTAAGCTGCCCACCAGGCTGATAATGTAGATTCCACACAGGAAACCAGTAAGACCTGAGGACTGACTACACCTGGCTAGTCTCTCTCACCTCTGGCCAGGTATGATGCTCTGTCTGTCTGTCTGTACATTGTGTCTGTCCACTGGTACCATATTTGGTTATGGGTGGATGACCACCAAATGAAAGGTGATCAACAAGTGAAAGTCAAGATCTAGAGTTCCACTCTTGTGCTGTGTGTTTGAATTCATGTGATACCCATGTAAATTAATTCAGTGTAATTCTTTATGTAAAACACAAAGGAGCCAGTCTTGTTATTAATTCAGACACACTCTCTCAAAGCACGGGGAACAAGTTGTTTGGCCTCCCTCTGGAAATGTCCACACACAGGTTGTGATTGAATGGGGCACTTAGATGTTAAGAATTTGAAGGAAGGCATAGTTAGGAAATTAGCTGGACAGCTTTGCACCATTCCAGATCCACAACCAACCAACGGGCAAATTTTTTATTTATTTTTTGAATTGTACCCCTTTTTCTCCCCAATTTCGTGGTATCCAATTGTTGTTGTCTCATCGCTACAACTCCCGTACGGGCTCGGGAGAGACGAAGGTTGAAAGTCATGCGTCCTCCGATACACAACCCAACCAAGCCGCACTGCTTCTTAACACAGTGCGCATCCAACCCGGAAGCCAGCCGCACCAATGCGCCGGAGGAAACACCGTGCACCTGGCCACCTTGGTTAGCGCACACTGCGCCCAGCCCGCCACAGGAGTCGCTGGTGCGCGATGAGACAAGGACACCCCTACCGACCAAGCCCTCCCTAACCCGGGCGACGCTAGGCCAATTGTGCGTCGCCCCACGGACCTCCCGGTCGCGGCCGGTTACAACAGAGCCTGGGCGCTAACACAGGGACTGCAGTACAGCGCCCTTAACCACTGCCCGTTGTTACAAGTACAAATCGGCTTGCAGATTACGGCCGGCACGCTGTTCATGGTGCTAATTGCTCTCGACCGGCGTGTCCATGCCTTTACACTTATCAAATCCTACTGCCCTTTCAATACCCTCATATTAACAACGTATTGAGTAAATCCCAACCAGATTTTGCCATACAGTGGGATTAATGTGAGCTGTTAAGAAAACACAATCATTACGGGGGACTGTGAGTAGCCAAAATGGGATTAGTAGTAGTAGTAGTAGTAGTAGTAGTAGCAGTGATAGTAGTAGTAGTGGTGATAGTAGCAGTAGCAGTGGTAGTAGTGGTAGTAGTGGTAGTAGTAGTAATAGTAATAGTAATAGTAATAGTAATAGTGGTAGTAGTAGTAGTAGTAGCAGTGATAGTAGTAGTAGTGGTGATAGTAGCAGTAGCAGTGGTGGTAGTAGTGGTAGTAGTAGTAGTAGTAGTAGTAGTAGTAGTAGTAATAGTAATAGTGGTAGTAGTAATAGTGGTAGTAGTAATAGTGGTAGTAGTAATAGTGGTAGTAGTAATAGTGGTAGTAGTAGTGGTAGAAATAATAGTAATAGTGGCAGTAGTATTAGCAGTAGTAGTGGTGGTAGTAGTAACAGCAGTAATAGTAGCAGTAGTAATAGTAGTGCTAGTTGGCCAGAGATGTGCATAAGGCACTCTGGAGACACAGGGTCAATGGGATAAATAGGAGAGGGAGAGGTAAGAGAGAGCGCCATGACGTCATCAACCATTGTGGCATTTCACAACTGCTAGTAAGAGTAGAGACTTCTTGGAAGTACCTGAGGTCATTGAAGAGAATGGAACATACACTAGGATGCCTTATGGTGATGGAACCCTCTAATTGTAGTAGGTTTGGATAAGTGTACGCAAGGACACCAATGATCCAATGACTTTAACCAATTCAGGTCTGTGATTTCTTCAAGGAAGGTAGGAAGTAAAGGAAGGATTTCTACCAGGGATGGTTGTCTTTTTCCCGCTGAAACTGAGAGGTTACCGTCTTTCAAGACCAACGTAGCCAACCAAAAGAGGCCATATCTGATGGTTTAGACATTCATCTAGGCCCACAGTTGGCGATGTGTAATGGTGATGCCATCCGTATAACTGATTTCATCTAGGTCTCCCTGGGAGCTAATCAGTACAAGAGACACACAGCGGGCGTGTGAGTCCCAAAATGAAACCCTTTACCCTATATAGTGCACTACTTTTATCCAGAGCCTTATGAGCCCTGTGCTATATAGGGTATAATTTGGAACACAGTTGGCAACTCTGGTAGCTCGAAGTGTGAGACTCCCATCACCCCCCTCACTCTCATTTTCTTTTTAGTAATTTAGCAGACGCTCTTATCCGGAGCGACTTAAGAGTGAACGTTATTCATAATAACATGGAGAAAATCGAACCCCTCTGAAATCGGACCTCCTTGAATACTTGAAAAAAAGAAAAAAAAAAGTGACCCTCCCAAAATAATAATTAAAACAAAATGGATATGAGAGAAAAAAATGAGCATTTACTTCTTAGACCGACCAGAGCCTTAGACATGCAGTTTTAGAAAGTGTTCTTCGTCCTGTCAGCATTACATGGCAACACAGGAATGTTGATAGCACACAGGGCTGCGGGCCAGAAGGTTGTGGGTTCACAGAAACACTGTGGACAAGAGTAGGGGTGGAATGATCTCCTTCATAGTAAAAGCATTGTATGAATTTATCATCGTATTTGCAGTCCTGAGTTTAAAAAAAAGAAAAGCCTTTTATTTAGAAAAAAAGTACATATTTTTTATTAAACCTTTATTTAACTCGGCAAGTCAGTTACGAACAAATTCTTATTAACAAAGACGGCCTACCCCGGCCAAACCTGGACGATGCTGGGGCAATTGTGTGCCGCCCTGAAGACTTGGGGACTCCCAATCACGGCCGGATGTGATACAGCCTGGATTCAAACCAGGGCGTCTGTAGTGACACCTCTAGCACTGAGATACAGTGCCTTAGAATGCTGCACCACTCGGGAGACCAAGCCCAATATTAGCATAATCTTTTATGAATACCACACAAATTACCGAAATTAGAGGATAAGAACAGAGAGAGAGAGAGAGAGAGAGATAGGTCGATGTGTTCATCTTATATTTAGCAGCCTATTGCCTAATTTATTCTCTCAAATTGGTAGGCCGATCACTTATTTCTTAAATAGGCTCCAACACAAAGCTTTCTTGTTGTTAGTAAAGTCTAATTATAACGACGACTGTTTGAATGAATTATGTCTACTCAAATTTGCCTACTTTCAGCACCATGAGCATTTCTGATTGATTGTGCTGCAGCTGCTGCTTCACGTTTCAGCATTACAATGTAAATTGTTTGAATCTGGTTTATTGTGAGGTCAATAACTCTGATAAATACATCATGGGCAAGAAATAATGTTTTTAATCAAATAATTTATAGTAGCAGCAAGCCATCAAAGTTGACCTCCGGTCCTCCTCATCTTCGCGCTCTCCTTCTCAAACTGAACAGAACATAGGCTAGTCTGTGCGCAAGATAGTGCATTTTTGTTGGACTAGAGGCCTAATCAAAAAATGATTTTCAGAAGAAACCTTTGACTCTCCTCCTGAACAGCCACCGTAGACCTACACAGCACAGCCATTGGCATACAAAAACGTTTTGGATTAGCAAGAGCAGAGCAGGCCGGGGCTCAATGTTGGAATATCCATTGCAGCTTAGTTTAATTTACACCATTCCAGCAGCTATCTTAGAAATATAATGTTGCTCTTTGCTTCTCCGAGCATGCACTTTGTAGCCTATAGGCTATGAATCATTTGACTGGGCCCACACTAAAATAGCCTATAGGCTATGAATCATTTGACTGGGCCCACACTAAATAGCCTATAGGCTATGAATCATTTGATTCCCACAGTAAGTAGCCTATAGGCTATGAATCATTTGACTGGGCCCACACTAAAATAGCCTATAGGCTATGAATCATTTGACTGAGCCCACACTAAATAGCCTATAGGCTATGAATAATTTGATTCCCACAGTAAGTAGCCTATAGGCTATGAATCATTTGACTGAGCCCACACTAAATAGCCTATAGGCTATGAATAATTTGATTCCCACAGTAAGTAGCCTATTGGCTATGAATCATTTGACTGAGCCCACACTAAATAGCCTATAGGCTATGAATCATTTGATTCCCACAGTAAGTAGCCTATAGGCTATGAATCATTTGACTGGGCCCACACTAAATAGCCTATAGGCTATGAATCATTTGATTCCCACAGTAAGTAGCCTATAGGCTATGAATCATTTGACTGGGCCCACACTAAATAGCCTGTTAGGTGCAATTGATATTATGCGCACAGTGGAGAATCAGATATGAGTGGCAAGTCAACTAATTCTAAAATATAGAAATGTCATCAATTACAAATGACTGCTACTACTACTGCTATTACTACGACCACTACTACTAGTCAAAAATACTAAACCCTCCCCTTGACTGAAATGTAAAAAGCATGACCCTCTCCCATTTTCCTCCAGGTAACCATTATGTACATTTTGATCCATCTCTACAGTAGTGAGTGCATACATTTTTGAAGTTTTTCATAATAGTCCCCTGTGGGAATCGAACCCACAACCCTGGCATTTCAAGTGCCATGCTCCACCAATTGAGCCACACAGGACATCTCCCTTGTGCTCGGCAGATGTGGAGGGAGGAGGACAAAAGTCTGAGCATTTCCCTCTGCACCCATATGCACCCCTAATTCTGTTCTGTGGTTTAGCCCGACAATCCAGACTGTGGAGGCAAAAATGCTCATTAATACGAAAACACTGATTTCTCTCTGCTGAGCTACAAAGTTATTTACAGGGCCAAACACTGATTTCTCTCTGCTGAGCTACAAAGTTATTTACAGGGCCAAACACTGATTTCTCTCTGCTGAGCTACAAAGTTATTTACAGGGCCAAACACTGATTTCTCTGCTGAGCTACAAAGTTATTTACAGGGCCGAACACTGATTTCTCTGCTGAGCTACAAAGTTATTTACAGGGCCAAACACTGATTTCTCTCCGCTGAGTTACAAAGTTATTTACAGGGCCAAACACTGATTTCTCTCTGCTGAGCTACAAAGTTATTTACAGGGCCAAACACTGATTTCTCTCTGCTGAGCTACAAAGTTATTTACAGGGCCAAACACTGATTTCTCTCTGCTGAGCTACAAAGTTATTTTCAGGGCCAAACACTGATTTCTCTCTGCTGAGCTACAAAGTTATTTACAGGGCCAAACACTGATTTCTCTGCTGAGCTACAAAGTTATTTACAGGGCCAAACACTGATTTCTCTGCTGACCTACAAAGTTATTTACAGGGCCAAACACTGATTTCTCTCTGCTGAGCTACAAAGTTATTTACAGGGCCAAACACTGATTTCTCTCTGCTGAGCTACAAAGTTATTTTCAGGGCCAAACACTGATTTCTCTCTGCTGAGCTACAAAGTTATTTACAGGGCCAAACACTGATTTCTCTGCTGAGCTACAAAGTTATTTACAGGGCCAAACACTGATTTCTCTGCTGACCTACAAAGTTATTTTCAGGGCCAAACACTGATTTCTCTCTGCTGAGCTACAAAGTTATTTACAGGGCCAAACACTGATTTCTCTGCTGAGCTACAAAGTTATTTACAGGGCCAAACACTGATTTCTCTGCTGAGCTACAAAGTTATTTACAGGGCCAAACACTGATTTCTCTCTGCTGAGCTACAAAGTTATTTTCAGGGCCAAACACTGATTTTCTCTCTGCTGAGCTACAAAGTTATTTACAGGGCCGAACACTGATTTCTCTGCTGAGCTACAAAGTTATTTACAGGGCCAAACACTGATTTCTCTCCGCTGAGTTACAAAGTTATTTACAGGGCCAAACACTGATTTCTCTCTGCTGAGCTACAAAGTTATTTACAGGGCCAAACACTGATTTCTCTCTGCTGAGCTACAAAGTTATTTACAGGGCCAAACACTGATTTCTCTCTGCTGAGCTACAAAGTTATTTTCAGGGCC
>NC_143026.1:9245000-9255000 GCF_057628025.1 Oncorhynchus mykiss | reverse complement strand
AAGCATCTGGGCCAAGCTTGGGGGTTCATCTGGAATTTAAGAACTTCTGACAACTCAGTAAAAAGTTACAAATGTAATAACGGCTTAACAACAATCATCTGAACATAATTCAACAAAAGTTTTACGACAGCCCCAATAACTTTAAATTCTAATTTATGGAGGAATTTGCAGTCAATTTGTACCAGATGAATAAACTACACAAACGGATTGAAAAAGACAAGGGACTGAATGACACTGCAACCCATTCCTCATACCGAGCGGAGAGAGAGACAGATTTCAGAGTCACTTTTCAGTCCCACCAAAAACCGCAATCCATTCCTGCTTCTCCTCAAATGACCATCTGGTTGCCATTTCTACCTCCACAAACTGCTTTTTAATTGCAACATTAATCAGATGTCCAATCCGACCATCGCTAAGGTCGTCCCATAAACTGAGTGTTTATTTGATGAACACTTGTCATAACAGCACCGATGGAGAGGACCCAGTTGGACAAACCCACTAATTCTGCATCAGTGCTTATTAAGCCATTAGACTTCCTTAAGAGGGGAGCAAGGCTAAAACAACCTTAGTGTTACCACCTCATATTAGATACCAAACTACGTGCTAATTGCACTCTGTGCTTAGAGGGTTTATTTTCTCCCAAAATGCTAATCCCAAACTCTGGGATTTGAACTTCGCAGGGTCAATTGTCTGCATTTCTTTTTTCTCCAAAATACAAGACATTCTGAAATATAATATGGCTTCTTCGTAGACACACCACCCATTAGTCTATGAAGTACTGGGGATATCAGCAGCAGAGTAAGTCATCTGGAGAAGTATTATCTCAGCTTGAGGTCAAAGCCTCAACCCCCTGAGGGGCCTTAAGTCACCTAACGCCGTCCTCTACTCGTTATCTCTCCGAACAGAGGACTCTGAGATACTCCAGAGATCTCCAGTGGGAAAAACCCAGCGTTTCCCTCAGACCTGCCTGGGGGGGGGGGGGGGGGGGGGGTAAACTTCACAGGAAGAAACGGGGCTTGGTTCCACAAAGAGGCTGAATCCTGGGTGTAAATCACCGTGGTGACCTGAAAGCAGGTGTGCCTTGAGCGGCAGGCAGTCAGCTGGATCCTGATTTAGTATGGTTGAGTTTAATGGCCGCGTGGTGCGGAGGAGTTCCATCAGGGCGTTTACAGCTGGGAGGTTTCCCCCCCCCCCCCACTTGGCCCATTGGCCGATCAGTTTTAAATACCTGTAAATTAAATAGACCGAGGTAAAAATTGCCCGGAGCGCTTTAGCAGATACTGTAAAGAGAAGAACATGCCAGGATATTGATCCCCTCTAGGCACAATGACTTTAGGGGCTGGGAGGTGTGATCTGTATGTGTATGTATTATGGATCCTCATTAGCTGTTGCCAAGGTAGCAAAATTAAGGCAGTTATACAATTTTTAATAACAACAACATTGTCAAAACAGATTTCAAAACATATTAAGTGTGTGCCCTCAGGCCCATACTCTACTACCACATATCCACAACACATAATCCATGTGTATCTGTGTGTATAATGCGTACGTTATCATGTGTGTGTGTATGCATGTGTTTCTGCTGCTTCACAGTCCCCACTGTTCCATAAGGAGTATTTTTACCTGCTTTTTAAATCTGATTCCACTGCTTACATCAATTACCTGATGTGGAATAGAGTTCCATGTAGTCATGGCTCTATGTAGTACTGTGGAATAGAGTTCCATGTAGTCATGGCTCTATGTAGTACTGTGGAATAGAGTTCCATGTAGTCATGTCTCTATGTAGCACTGTGCACGTCCCATAGTCTGTTCTGGACTTGGGGACAGTGAAGACACCTCTGGTGGCATGTCTCGTTTGGTATGCATGGGTGTCTGAGCTGTGTACTAGTTGTTTAAAAAACAGACAGCTCAGTGCTTTCAACATGTGTGATGTTCGAGGTACTGACAGGTGTGGCCCATCTCTAACCTTCGGACATCTCACGTCCAGCATTGGTTTAAGTGACAGAAAAATGTATCAAATTTAAAACACTTGGCCTGTTTTCACACTGACCACAGCAGTGTGAGTGTGCCCAGGCCTGGCCTGGTTCTCATAGATCCCAGGGTGCGTGCGTTCTCCCTCTCGGAAGCATCGCTCTTTAATTACGATGAAAGGCGGTAACACTGGTAACCCTAGAGCGTGCAAATCCGGGTGTATCACGGCAGTAATGAAAAGGCAAGTGGTCTTCATTGAGAAAGCGGCGCTGCACATGGACTCTCTCGCGCCCCTGCCCTGAGCCCCCACTTCCTGTCTGGGGTTTAACCTAAAGCTTTAAGGGGAGACTGTGGTTGTGTTTGCAGAGCCTTGCAGTGATTTAGCCCCTACACGCTCTGACCTCGGTAAACCTCACGGTCCTGTTTGCCTAGCCGTCTACTCGGAGCAGGGGGTGGGGTCAAACCTCTTATCACAGCTGCTTTGTGTTACCTCACCAGCGAGGCAGCCAATCGGGGGTCCCCGACACAAAGAGGGGCAAGATCTCGTGCTGGCGTTATCCAAACAGATTAGCTCAGAGAATTTGGGAGTGGAGCATAAATTGGCACCGATTCTGAAATACCTTTAAACTGAGCTTCCATGGCCTGAAGGCTTTCTGAGGCCTGATTTATTGTCATGGCCTGAAGGCTTTCTGAGGCCTGATTTATCGTCCATGGCCTGGAGGCTTTCTGAGGCCTGATTTATTGTCATGGCCTGAAGGCTTTCTGAGGCCTGATTTATCGTCCATGGCCTGGAGGCTTTCTGAGGCCTGATTTATCGTCCATGGCCTGAAGGCTTTCTGAGGCCTGATTTATCGTCCATGGCCTGAAGCCTTTCTGAGGCCTGATTTATCGTCCATGGCCCGAAGGCTTTCTGAGGCCTGATTTTATCGTCCATGGCCTGAAGGCTTTCTGAGGCCTGATTTATCGTCCATGGCCCGAAGGCTTTCTGAGGCCTGATTTCATCGTCCATGGCCTGGAGGCTTTCTGAGGCCTGCTTTATCATCGCTTCCTTATCCGTCCATCTGTTCACAGGATGATTTGGAGAGCAGTAGGGCCTCCAGGGTTATTTGCATGTGAAACGTCTGCAACATTGGACAAATCCTCTTTCACTGCCCTTCTCAGCTGCAGCCTGCAACACAACGCTTCGCTTCAACCGAGATGGGAAATCACCAAAAACTTGACTAATTAATTCATGCCCAAAGCGTCATATGAAAGTGACTTGTATCAAAAGGAATTCGTAACGACTTTGTCCCAAAGAAGCTCACAGAACTCAAAGGTTTGGCCAGAAAATATATCACGTGGCCCAGAAGATCAGACGGACGTCGAAAAAAAATATATCCCCTAAACTTCAAACACTGATATTATCCAGACTTCCTCCAATCCAAGTCTTAATGACTGTCACAACCGACTGCATCACTGAAAATCATTTTGGTGATTTAACTATGATCTTAACAATCAATCATATTGTAAATGATAAATAGGATTAGGCTTCTAATCACATAGAGGAATGTCTTTGGTGTAGTGAATGCCTGACTGGACATGGAGGAACTCATTAGTTGACTGAGATGACTTGTCGTTAAATGCACTTTGTAGAGCGATCTATGCATCGTGCAGCGTCTATCCGCTATCTTAGAAGTAAATTGGCAGCTCGCCACTGCTGCTGTTCATGTAAAGCCTAAACACATCGAGTGAGGAGTCACACACACTGGATTTAGATGCCACAAGGCAACCACAGCTGCCTGAGCATCGTTTCTCCAGTTCCTCTGCTATATGACAGCAGAGTGAGTCCCTAAGTCTAAGATCTGAGGAGTACCTGTAGCTACAGTGTGTCTTGGAGGGATGGGTTTTGGACGGAGCTGTGGGAGTCCAGAATAATTCCAATCATTGCCTTGGACAGAATTGTACAGGTTTTCTGGACTATCCTTCGAACTGTCCAATTTCCCTGGGTTTATCCGCCCCCAGTTTCCTGCGGGTCCGTGAACGGGCAGCAAAACCACAGGCCCACTCTGCAGTGGTTACAACAAAAGGGGAAATGTACAAATCGTACAAAAAAATAAAACATGATCCCCGATTCTCGCTGCAACATGTGGGAAGCCAAGGGAAAGGAAACAAGAGGGACTTGGACGGCCATGCAAATGAATGGATGGATTTGTAATCATAGCCTATTTCTCAAGTCCCCATAGTGTCCATAAATCACTGGAGTGGGCCCCAGACAGGACTGCATGCACAGCACAGCCGGGCCTCGTGTTGAGATATTTGTTCGTCGCTGGGTTTGATGGGCTGAGGCCTGTGATTGAACATGTCTAAAGACAACGTCTTGTCAAAGAAGGGGAGAGAGAGAGAGAGAGAAAAAGAGAGAGAAAAAGAGAGATAAAAAGAGAGAGAAAAAGAGAGAGAAAGAGAGAAAAAGAGAGAAAAAGAGAGAGAGAGAGAGAAAAAGAGAGAGAAAAAGAGAGAAAAGGAGAGAGAAAGAAAGAAAGAGAGAAAGAGAGAGAAAAATAAGCAATTCCCACTCTCAGGTAATGAAGAATACAAGTCTAGAAAACAACACTTGCTTGTAAGTCTAGAATACTCATGAATACAGCACTTGCCTGGTAAGTATAGAACCAATCCAAAAATGATGAACATTGGTCTGATGTCAAGGACATACTTTTAAATATTGAACAATTAGAGATTTCAACTATTAAGAACCATACTACAACAGAGTATTAGTTCTGGCTGTAAACAGAGTATTAGTTCAGACTGTAAACAGAGTATTAGTTCTGGCTGCAAACAGAGTATTAGTTCAGACTGTAAACAGAGTATTAGTTCAGACTGTAAACAGAGTATTAGGTCTGGCTGTAAACAGAGTATTAGCTCTGGCTGTAAACAGAGTATTAGTTCAGACTGTAAACAGAGTATTAGTTCAGACTGTAAACAGAGTATTAGCTCCGGCTGTAAACAGAGTATTAGGTCTGGCTGTAAACAGAGTATTGGGTCTGGCTGTAAACAGAGTATTAGTTCCGGCTGTAAACAGAGTATTAGCTCTGGCTGTAAACAGAGTATTAGGTCTGGCTGTAAACAGAGTATTAGTTCTGGCTGTAAACAGAGTATTGGGTCTGGCTGTAAACAGAGTATTAGTTCCGGCTGTAAACAGAGTATTAGGTCTGGCTGTAAACTGAGTATTGGGTCTGGCTGTAAACAGAGTATTGGGTCTGGCTGTAAACAGAGTATTAGTTCCGGCTGTAAACAGAGTATTAGGTCTGGCTGTAAACAGAGTATTAGGTCTGGCTGTAAACAGAGTATTAGTTCCGGCTGTAAACTGAGTATTGGGTCTGGCTGTAAACAGAGTATTGGGTCTGGCTGTAAACAGAGTATTAGTTCCGGCTGTAAACAGAGTATTAGGTCTGGCTGTAAACTGAGTATTGGGTCTGGCTGTAAACAGAGTATTGGGTCTGGCTGTAAACAGAGTATTAGTTCCGGCTGTAAACAGAGTATTAGCTCTGGCTGTAAACAGAGTATTAGGTCTGGCTGTAAACAGAGTATTAGTTCTGGCTGTAAACAGAGTATTGGGTCTGGCTGTAAACAGAGTATTAGTTCCGGCTGTAAACAGAGTATTAGGTCTGGCTGTAAACTGAGTATTGGGTCTGGCTGTAAACAGAGTATTGGGTCTGGCTGTAAACAGAGTATTAGTTCCGGCTGTAAACAGAGTATTAGCTCTGGCTGTAAACAGAGTATTAGGTCTGGCTGTAAACAGAGTATTAGTTCCCGGCTGTAAACTGAGTATTGGGTCTGGCTGTAAACAGAGTATTGGGTCTGGCTGTAAACAGAGTATTAGTTCCGGCTGTAAACAGAGTATTAGGTCTGGCTGTAAACTGAGTATTGGGTCTGGCTGTAAACAGAGTATTGGGTCTGGCTGTAAACAGAGTATTGGGTCTGGCTGTAAACAGAGTATTGGGTCTGGCTGTAAACAGAGTATTGGGTCTGGCTGTAAACAGAGTATTGGGTCTGGCTGTAAACAGAGTATTGGGTCTGGCTGTAAACAGAGTATTGGGTCTGGCTGTAAACAGAGTATTAGTTCCGGCTGTAAACAGAGTATTAGGTCTGGCTGTAAACAGAGTATTAGTTCTGGCTGTAAACAGAGTATTGGGTCTGGCTGTAAACAGAGTATTAGTTCCGGCTGTAAACAGAGTATTAGGTCTGGCTGTAAACTGAGTATTGGGTCTGGCTGTAAACAGAGTATTGGGTCCGGCTGTAAACAGAGTATTAGTTCCGGCTGTAAACAGAGTATTAGCTCTGGCTGTAAACAGAGTATTAGGTCTGGCTGTAAACAGAGTATTAGTTCCGGCTGTAAACTGAGTATTGGGTCTGGCTGTAAACAGAGTATTGGGTCTGGCTGTAAACAGAGTATTAGTTCCGGCTGTAAACAGAGTATTAGGTCTGGCTGTAAACTGAGTATTGGGTCTGGCTGTAAACAGAGTATTGGGTCTGGCTGTAAACAGAGTATTGGGTCTGGCTGTAAACAGAGTATTGGGTCTGGCTGTAAACAGAGTATTGGGTCTGGCTGTAAACAGAGTATTGGGTCTGGCTGTAAACAGAGTATTGGGTCTGGCTGTAAACAGAGTATTGGGTCTGGCTGTAAACAGAGTATTGGGTCTGGCTGTAAACAGAGTATTAGTTCCCGGCTGTAAACTGAGTATTGGGTCTGGCTGTAAACAGAGTATTGGGTCTGGCTGTAAACAGAGTATTAGTTCCGGCTGTAAACAGAGTATTAGGTCTGGCTGTAAACTGAGTATTGGGTCTGGCTGTAAACAGAGTATTGGGTCTGGCTGTAAACAGAGTATTGGGTCTGGCTGTAAACAGAGTATTGGGTCTGGCTGTAAACAGAGTATTGGGTCTGGCTGTAAACAGAGTATTGGGTCTGGCTGTAAACAGAGTATTGGGTCTGGCTGTAAACAGAGTATTGGGTCTGGCTGTAAACAGAGTATTAGTTCCGGCTGTAAACAGAGTATTAGGTCTGGCTGTAAACAGAGTATTAGTTCTGGCTGTAAACAGAGTATTGGGTCTGGCTGTAAACAGAGTATTAGTTCCGGCTGTAAACAGAGTATTAGGTCTGGCTGTAAACTGAGTATTGGGTCTGGCTGTAAACAGAGTATTGGGTCCGGCTGTAAACAGAGTATTAGTTCCGGCTGTAAACAGAGTATTAGCTCTGGCTGTAAACAGAGTATTAGGTCTGGCTGTAAACAGAGTATTAGTTCCGGCTGTAAACTGAGTATTGGGTCTGGCTGTAAACAGAGTATTGGGTCTGGCTGTAAACAGAGTATTAGTTCCGGCTGTAAACAGAGTATTAGGTCTGGCTGTAAACTGAGTATTGGGTCTGGCTGTAAACAGAGTATTGGGTCTGGCTGTAAACAGAGTATTGGGTCTGGCTGTAAACAGAGTATTGGGTCTGGCTGTAAACAGAGTATTGGGTCTGGCTGTAAACAGAGTATTGGGTCTGGCTGTAAACAGAGTATTGGGTCTGGCTGTAAACAGAGTATTGGGTCTGGCTGTAAACAGAGTATTGGGTCTGGCTGTAAACAGAGTATTAGTTCCGGCTGTAAACAGAGTATTAGGTCTGGCTGTAAACAGAGTATTGGGTCTGGCTGTAAACAGAGTATTGGGTCTGGCTGTAAACAGAGTATTAGCTCCGGCTGTAAACAGAGTATTGGGTCTGGCTGTAAACAGAGTATTAGGTCTGGCTGTAAACAGAGTATTGGGTCTGGCTGTAAACAGAGTATTGGGTCTGGCTGTAAACAGAGTATTGGGTCTGGCTGTAAACAGAGTATTAGCTCCGGCTGTAAACAGAGTATTAGCTCTGGCTGTAAACAGAGTATTAGGTCTGGCTGTAAACAGAGTATTGGGTCTGGCTGTAAACAGAGTATTAGTTCCGGCTGTAAACAGAGTATTAGCTCTGGCTGTAAACAGAGTATTGGGTCTGGCTGTAAACAGAGTATTAGCTCTGGCTGTAAACTGAGTATTGGATCTGGCTGTAAACAGAGTATTGGGTCTGGCTGTAAACAGAGATGTAACTTAATACACCAAGATGTGGCTAATATGTTGAAATATGTAACCTACTGTAATATTGGCTGAAAATTGCATCTAGGCTGGGGATTCATACATTTCTATGTTCTGGACTTCCTCTGTAAAAAAACAATAACATCCAAATGCAGCATGGAGCATTGAAACATGTTGTCAAACTAAACAAATCCAAACCCAGTGTTTCTTTTTCCCTAGAATGTGATGGGTTCACGGAGTGTTTTAATCATTTATTTCAATTTATGAGAAGTTATGATCTACATCCAGTGTGCTAATACCCCTCCGACATTAACATCCCAGGGAATATTAAACTTGGACGAACAACAGAAATGACCGACAAGGTCCGCTCTGGTATTGTTCAAGAGTTTAAAAAAAACGGGGAAACCATGTTGGCTCAGAACATAACATGTTACAACCGCCACTAAGGTTTGATTGTATACCTATAGACCTTAATAAGAGCTTAAACATATTCATCAATATATTTATGTGGCTGAGATACACATTTCTGCAATGACATGTCAAATCAAATGTATTTATAAAGCACTTTTTACATCAGCTGATATCACAAAGTGCTTACACAGAAATCCAGCCTAAAACCCCAAACACCGGGCAATGCAGGTGTAGAAGCACAGTGGCTAGGAAAAAAACTCCATAGAAAGGCAAGGACCTAGGAAGAAACCTAGAGAGGAACCAGGCTCTGAGGGGTGGGACCAGTCTTCTTCAGGCTGTGCCGGGTGGAGATTAAAAGAGTACATGACCGTTAAGGCCAGATCGTTCTTCAAGATGTTCAAATGTTCATAGATGACCAGCAGGGTCAAATAATAATAATCACAGTGATTGTAGAGGGAGCAACAGGTCAGCACCTCAGGACTAAATGTCATTTGGCATTTCATAGCCAAGCATTCTGGAGCAGCGGCACAACAAGGTAAGACATATGTGTCAAGTAGAAATTGAAATTAAATGTATTAAGATGGCAGAGTCTGATATTAGGTCTATAACTTGAGGACATTTCACATTCTCTATGACAAACATAGGTCTTCTTACACCACATGCAACTTGCTTTTGAACCAAGTTCATTTTGAGAGGAGTTCTGTCCACAGTTCACCTGACATGAGTTCAGATCATTTAAAATTGTGTTCCGCTAGGTTTTACGTAGTGCATCTGGGCAGGCTAACCATCACCTCTCACCTGAGGAACTCTCCCAGAGAGCCTTGCAATGGGGCACTGCACACTATCCGCCCCACCAAATCAATGTCAGCACCAGAGCCAAAAATAGCCAAGCAAAACACAGAACCTTCAACATGAATTAGCCTAGAGCTATTTTCCTGAATAAAAGTCAGTCAGTTTATGGCAACCCAATACACACCCGCCTTACTTCCAGGAGAACCGACTGGGCCGAGACAGGGGCCTCGCTTTTGGTAAGACGTTCTAGAGAGAAGACAGTGAGTCAGTGTTAGTAGTAGTTATTGGGGATTAATGACGTATGGTGATGGTGGCAGGCATTTCTGGGTGGTGGTCATCCATTACCCTGGCAGCAGATGGAGCCACATTGGCATCCACCCACCCAGCCAGACAGGCTCTCAAGAGTCTGGCCTAGAGTGCCAACAGCAACAACCCAGGGTGGGGTTTCATTTCTCCATTTCCGCTTTTATCAATCACCCCTTTTTACCTCGGTCCTCAGAAACCAAAGCATAATACACTAGATTTAAATGGCTTCGTCACCCAAGGTGTTGCTTAGAGAGATCCTATTGTGAAGAACTACTCTGGACATTCTGACTAATCCTTTATTTTGGACAGCCGGAGTTCACTGAAGAACATGAGGTGTGTAGACAGGGAGAACTGTTTTGGGTAAATACTCTGGGTATCCGGCTAAAATAAAAGGTCAAGTTCACTTTTGCTCAAACGGAAATGTAAAATGGGTCAGGCACATGAG
>NC_143026.1:8810000-8950000 GCF_057628025.1 Oncorhynchus mykiss | reverse complement strand
ACTGTTTGGTAGTGCTTGCAAGTTTCACATTTCACTGTACTTGTGACAAATACAACTTGAAACTTGGAAGAGGAGAGTATTTGCCCAACAGTATTGGCATTTCTGAACATTGTACCACACAGACCACCTTTTAACTTCGGACTTAGGCTTCCACTTCCAGCTTATACAAACTATGTACATTTTCTACGGACACAGGATATTTTACAATGGCTATCTTTGGTTTGTTTTTAGTCCCATCCTTCAGCTACCATCAACCCCTCCCCTCTATCTCTGAACACCATCCAGTCCTTCAGCTACCATCAACCCCTCCCCTCTATCTCTGAACACCATCCAGTCCTTCAGCTACCATCAACCCCTCCCCTCTATCTCTGAACACCATCCAGTCCTTCAGCTACCATCAACCCCTCCCCTCTATCTCTGAACACCATCCAGTCCTTCAGCTACCATCAACCCCTCCCCTCTATCTCTGAACACCATCCAGTTATCCCAGCTACCATCAACCCCTCCCCTCTATCTCTGAACACCATCCAATCCCATCATTCAGCTACCATCAACCCCTCCCCTCTATCTCTGAACACCATCCAGTCCTTCAGCTACCATCAACCCCTCCCCTCTATCTCTGAACACCATCCAGTCCTTCAGCTACCATCAACCCCTCCCCTCTATCTCTGAACACCATCCAGTCCTTCAGCTACCATCAACCCCTCCCCTCTATCTCTGAACACCATCCAGTCCTTCAGCTACCATCAACCCCTCCCCTCTATCTCTGAACACCATCCAGTTATCCCAGCTACCATCAACTCCTCCCCTCTATCTCTGAACACCATCCAGTCCTTCAGCTACCATCAACCCCTCCCCTCTATCTCTGAACACCATCCAGTCCTTCAGCTACCATCAACCCCTCCCCTCTATCTCTGAAAACCATCCAGTCCTTCAGCTACCATCAACCCCTCCCCTCTATCTCTGAACACCATCCAGTCCTTCAGCTACCATCAACCCCTCCCCTCTATCTCTGAACACCATCCAGTCCTTCAGCTACCATCAACCCCTCCCCTCTATCTCTGAACACCATCCAGTCCTTCAGCTACCATCAACCCCTCCCCTCTATCTCTGAACACCATCCAGTCCTTCAGCTACCATCAACCCCTCCCCTCTATCTCTGAACACCATCCAGTTTAGATTTCTCTTTGCCATATATATCTTGAATTGTTCTCGTTCTTTCGGCCTGTATTTATACATATCCCATTTCAGATAAATAACAAGTGGATCCCTTTTACTCATGTGGACACGAATAGCTGTTAAAGTTATTTAATAGCTTACTCAGTCAGAACACGAATAGCCTCGTGTTAAAAGTTATTTAGGAAAACTATTAGTTTTATAGAAAATGTGTGTCATTTAGCAGATGCTGTCATGCAGAGTGAGTTCCAGTTGGAGCGCCCATCTTTAAGACGGTCAGGTGAGAGAACAACACATCACAGATGCTGTCATGCAGAGTGAGTTCCAGTTGGAGCGCCCATCTTTAAGACGGCCAGGTGAGAGAACAACACATCACAGATGCTGTCATGCAGAGTGAGTTCCAGTTGGAGCGTCCATCTTTAAGACGGCCAGGTGAGAGAACAACACATCACAGATGCTGTCATGCAGAGTGAGTTCCAGTTGGAGCGTCCATCTTTAAGACGGCCAGGTGAGAGAACAACACATCACAGATGCTGTCATGCAGAGTGAGTTCCAGTTGGAGCGTCCATCTTTAAGACGGCCAGGTGAGAGAACAACACATCACAGA
This sequence comes from Oncorhynchus mykiss, assembly GCF_057628025.1. NCBI lineage: Eukaryota > Metazoa > Chordata > Actinopteri > Salmoniformes > Salmonidae > Oncorhynchus > Oncorhynchus mykiss. Next base: position 8,948,217 of record NC_143026.1, on the reverse strand, counting down.
TGCTGTCATGCAGAGTGAGTTCCAGTTGGAGCGTCCATCTTTAAGACGGCCAGGTGAGAGAACAACACATCACAGTGGTAGTGAGTCATCAGCAAAGACAGTGCTAGTCAGAAAAGTCTGTGACCTGCAACACTTATTCATTTTGATACTGGTTCTCTTTTGAATGTTTTACAGTTTTAAAAATGGAGAAGTTGTCAGGAAACAGAATGCGTTAAATAAAGTACTTTTGTGATATCTTTCCGTTAGGACTTTCACAGCCACTCGTTTACATAATAGCAACAGTCCAATCGGGCAGTATCAGACTCCATGGGCTGCTGGTAAGTTGTTCTGACATCTTTTCATTCCACTTTGCTCTGATGGCAACCCATTATGCTGCCACAAACTGATCCATAATGGATGAGTGTATGTACTGTTCTTGTTCAGGGTGGAATAAAAGCAATTAAAAATCTATCAGCTATTCTTATTTTAAATAATGCATTAGCTAAATATTGATAAATGGTACATTATGTCATCACCAAATTCCCTACAGCAGAGGAGTGACACTTTACCTGAACTATTAGGCTAACAGGACAAAAACAACCATACTTTCACAGGTCTCAGTACCCATCGAAGAGAAGTTACCGACAAAACTCTAAACAAAACCACACCAACAAGGATCTCGATGAGAATAGGGACAGGCGCAACATGGCAGCTTCAAGGTTGAAGTGACAGTGGTTCATTCCTGGCGCCGCCGTCACCGGGCCAATTACGGGGAGATTGTTTTAGGTGAGCCCGGCTACTGTCACACCAGACAAATGAGCAGCGCTTAATTAGCTCGGACGGGCTAAGGGGCTGACCTCGTGCTGGCGGAGGGCGAGTGTAGGCTGTCACCGCCGCTCTATCTCCCCTTTCCCCCTTCAATTGAAAAGGCTGTCTTCACGCTGAGACGAATGACCGCTTGGCCCGTTCGTCTGGCGTAGCTTCTCGTCTACAATTGGTTATGTTGGGAGTAAAAAAGTGTTTCCCTTACGATCCCAGAGCCTGCCATAACCCCGCGGAGCTTATTCAATTATCATTCAGACCTGTTTTGATGGAAGCCTACATGCCGCGCGAAGAGATAGGCCTATGTGTAATCGTCTGGCAAACGTACAATTATGTGCGTCCTTGAGTTAAGTGATGAATAGTGGATGTGACATGTGATTGCAGATTATATTGCGTTAAATGTTGAAAGGTAGGGTCTCCCAGCTTGGGTCCAAGAGGCAGTAAGAAAATGGTCAACCATTCTTATAGATTCTTAAAAGCCAGAGGGTCGAGGACATACAAGTCTAAGATACTGTCCAAGAGCTGCAGAATAATCTATTTACACTACAGTGCAATTACTTAACCTCTTCACCCTGACATGATTGATTAGTGTCTAATGTAGGCATCTCTTGGGATTTATTCATCAGGTATGAAACATGAATCATGAAATATCACCTCTGCATTATCTGTACTCAAGACCTAGATCACTTTATCAGGATCATGTGATCGATCTCCAATCAATGTACTAAATGTACGTAAACTGAAGATAGAACCCTACATTCTAGAAGTCTGAAAAAGCAGGGAAGAAATCCAAAGGATTGACACGTACAATAGCATGAGAGAGTTGACAACTGTTGTCATGACTTCTTATATCCCAACGTGATTTATGACTTTCCTGGCAGGACTAAAGTGGTGCAGCGCATCTCATTGCTTGAGACATCACTACAAACACCCTGGTTCGATTCCAGGCTGTATCACAACCGGCCGTAATTGGGAGTCCCAAAGGGCGGCGCACAATTGGCCCAGCGTCGTCCGAGTTCTTTGGTTAAGAATTTCTTCTTAACTGACTTGCCTAGTTTCACTTCTGGGCCCTGAGAAAGTGGGATTGACTTAACGTCTTCTGGGCCCTGAGAAAGTGGGATTGACTTAACGTCTTCTGGGCCCTGAGAAAGTGGGATTGACTTAACGTCTTCTGGGCCCTGAGAAAGTGGGATTGACTTAACGTTTTCTGGGCCCTGAGAAAGTGGGATTGACTTAACGTCTTCTGGGCCCTGAGAAAGTGGGATTGACTTAACGTTTTCTGGGCCCTGAGAAAGTGGGATTGACTTAACGTCTTCTGGGCTCTGAGAAAGTGGGATTGACTTAACGTCTTAACGTCTTCTGGGCCCTGAGAAAGTGGGATTGACTTAACGTCTAAACGTCTTCTGGGCCCTGAGAAAGTGGGATTGACTTAACGTCTTAACGTCTTCTGGGCCCTGAGAAAGTGGGAATGACTTAACGTCTTTGGGTTGTGTCGTTTTCACTCAAGCAATAAACCTTGCTTTATTTAAATGATGTTTGGAGAGAATGCATGAGACACGGGTGGTGTGCAGATGGAAGCCGCCCACAGCCCGCCTTTCCATCGACACACCTGGACGAGATTGGAGTGGGCTCGCCGCCAAACCCAAATGGCTCCTGGTTCCACTCGTACGACATGCTGGGCTGATTTCCCTCTTTTTCCCAGCCGTGAGTTTTTCTGTCTCCATAACAGACGTGGACACTGTTTTAGCGCCTGTTCCTGTGAAAGAGCCTCTGGCCCATTTCCCAGAAAGCAGTTATCCAAACACATCGCACTAACAGAAGCCGGCATTTACAATGATAGAGGCAAGTCCAATAGCCTCCCCTCCATTTTGAGTGGGGGAGTCAGTGAGTGCTTTATCTCAGATCAGATAAGAGGTACAGAGAAGGACTCGATGGCATCTAGGTCAATTTGGGTGACCTGCCGTGCTGAGGAAATGACGTTCCCCAGGAAAGAAGTCTTTGATGGGGAATTAAGTCATTGTAGGTGACATTCACCAAGCAAGACGTGCTTGATTCTTACATATACAGCGTATTCGCTAAGTATTCAGAACCCTTCACTTTTACCACAATTTGTTTGGCTTTATTCAAAAATAGATTCAATCCTTTCCCGCCCCCTCATCAATCTACATACAATACCTCATAATGACAAATGGCAAAAACTGGTTTGTATAAATGTTAGCAAATGTATTGAAAAAAAACAAAACAAAAAAAAAACGGAATATCACATTTACACAAGTATTCATATATTAAATATATACTCATATATTACATTTTTCATTGGTGAGTAATACCATTCCAAAAGTCTGGAAACGAGCCTACGTCACACTTTCACAGACCCCCCTTTCCTCAGTAGTTTGTTGAAGCACCTTTGGCAGCGATTACAGCCTTGATACATCTTGGTTATTCTATATATATATATATATATATATATATATGTCTCTCCAGATTTGAAAGACTGTACTTCTTTGTGTCTACACTCTTGAATGACTGTACTTTGTGTCTACACTCTTGAATGACTGTACTTTGTGTCTACACTCTTGAATGACTGTACTTTGTGTCTACACTCTTGAATGACTGTACTTCTTTGTGTTTACACTCTTGAATGACTGTACGTCCTCGTCTTATTGTCCTTCATGTTTTCAATGAGCTCAGTGAACCGTGACTACAGGAAAGGTTGGTTTCTACTAGGTTCCTCTGTCCAGTTCCATCCAGATCAAAGGTCTTAAAAGAAACGAGATCAGTAAAGGAGACCCTTCCAGAAGACCGCTACCTAGTCCTTGTATTGGCAACACAATACGAGTGGTGAACGCATCTGAACATCTTCCCCACAGAGCAACACCCTGCCATGCAACAACACAATCTTCCCCACAGAGCAACACCCTGCCATGCAACAACAATACAATCTTCCCCACAGAGCAACACCCTGCCATACAACAACAATACAATCTTCCCCACAGAGCCACACCCTGCCATGCAACAACAATACAATCTTCCCCACAGAGCAACACCCTGCCATACAACAACAATACAATCTTCCCCACAGAGCAACACCTTGCCATGCAACAACAATACAATCTTCCCCACAGAGCAACACCCTGCCATACAACAACAATACAATCTTCCCCACAGAGCAACACCTTGCCATGCAACAACAATACAATCTTCCCCACAGAGCAACACCTTGCCATGCAACAACAATACAATCTTCCCCACAGAGCAACACCCTGCCATACAACAACAATACAATCTTCCCCACAGAGCAACACCTTGCCATGGAACAACACAATATTCCCCACAGAGCAACACCCTGCCATACAACAACAATACAATCTTCCCCACAGAGCAACACCTTGCCATAAAACAACAATGCAATCTTCCCCACAGAGCAACACCTTGCCATACAACAACAATACAATCTTCCCCACAGAGCAACACCTTGCCATGGAACAACACAATATTCCCCACAGAGCAACACCCTGCCATACAACAACAATACAATCTTCCCCACAGAGCAACACCCTGCCATACAACAACAATACAATCTTCCCCACAGAGCAACACCTTGCCATACAACAACAATACAATCTTCCCCACAGAGCAACACCTTGCCATACAACAACAATACAATCTTCCCCACAGAGCAACACCTTGCCATACAACAACAATACAATCTTCCCCACAGAGCAACACCCTGCCATGCAACAATACAATCTTCCCCACAGAGCAACACCCTGCCATGCAACAACAATACAATCTTCCCCACAGAGCAACACCCTGCCATGCAACAATACAATCTTCCCCACAGAGCAACACCCTGCCATGCAACAACAGTACAGATGCTGTACAGTATACTGCCTCCACAATGACTGACTCTGTTTGGTTTCCAACAGATGCATCACAATCGGACGCAGGCTACACATCCAAAACACGATGAGTCATCCACCATTGTATGAAGCATGGTGAGTTTGGCAGTTTCTCACACTGTAGCCAGAGGGGAAGAGCTCACATTACAACCCACTACGATTCAGTGGAGAAATTTCAGAAACAACAGATGATGGATTATAAAAGTCCCAGAGCTTAAAAAAACGCGATCTGTAAAATAGCATATTTTTTTATTATTTTTTTTTAATCACAACTGAACATGTAGATAAAAAATCTCTAAAGACTGTAAATGTTTGATCTGCTCTATATCAGGGTTTATCTCTCCAGGATGTGTTGAGCACACATGATCACAACGCCAAAGTACTTCTAATTAATGCGCCGTCATGATCACTTCCATATGAACTACTCTACCGGATGGATGCTTGATATTTCAGGCTCAGCCCAATATCTTTTATCTCTCTCTGTGTGAAAGGACAATATTGTGAAAATATGACCATCATTTCAGGAATTGCACAGTGTCATAAAACACTTCCAGGGAGTCTCATTATTGAGATTAATATGAACCCATGTCATAAATTTGATCATAAAAGCTATCATCAAATGCCTGTTTTCACAACAGAGCTGAGCTGTGGCGATGGCAGGGGGTACTGTCATTATATAATAACTTCATTTAAAATAAACCTTCCCAAAAAAAATGGTTTTGGGGGGCCTGCTTCAATTCTCCCATCAACATTCAATTTAGATTAGAATAGACATCTTAATGACACTGACTTGAGCAAAATAAAGTTCCCATTAGGGAAGTCATTAAGGAAACAAATGGCTGCGGCCTTTGAATATAATGAGAAATGTTAATCAGTGACCTACACGTAGCACCTACAGAAGGCTGACGCACACAATATGTGAGAATAATTGTGAATTGTTTCACTGTTCGTACATAAACCATCGCATGCCACACATTATGTGGCTAATTGGTGAAATAAGACCCTATGAATGAAATAGTGGCCTACTACACGTAGCACCTACAGAAGGCTGACGCACACAATATGTGAGAATAATTGTGAATTGTTTCACTGTTCGTACATAAACCATTGCATGCCACACATTATGTGGCTAATTGGTGAAATAAGACCCTATGAATGAAATAGTGGCCTACTACACGTAGCACCTACAGAAGGCTGATGCACACAATATGTGAGAATAATTGTGAATTGTTTCACTGTTCGTACATAAACCATCGCATGCCACACATTATGTGGCTAATTGGTGAAATAAGACCCTATGAATGAAATAGTGGCCTACTACACGTAGCACCTACAGAAGGCTGACGCACACAATATGTGAGAATAATTGTGAATTGTTTCACTGTTCGTACATAAACCATCGCATGCCACACATTATGTGGCTAATTGGTGAAATAAGACCCTATGAATGAAATAGTGGCCTACTACACGTAGCACCTACAGAAGGCTGATGCACACAATATGTGAGAATAATTGTGAATTGTTTCACTGTTCGTACATAAACCATCGCATGCCACACATTATGTGGCTAATTGGTGAAATAAGACCCTATGAATTAAATAGTGGCCTACTACACGTAGCACCTACAGAAGGCTGACGCACACAATATGTGAGAATAATTGTGAATTGTTTCACTGTTCGTACATAAACCATCGCATGCCACACATTATGTGGCTAATACTGAGCTGTAGGTGTGTCAATTGTTCTTAAACGGAAGCCACAGACAAATATTGACAATTACCTATCAAGACTGTGTGATTGTATGTGTTTGCGCGGTGAGTGTGCCTTCCAAAACACACAAATACCATTACCAAACCCTCATCTGCAAAACAGAGCTCTTGAATCTGAGAGACAGTATATATTAGCATATTTACCTTCCAAACACAAAAACACAAATACAAGCAGACAGCCCCCTCCAATTATCTGCACAGAAAGACAGGCACAGGTACCCACAAACACACACACTTCTGGGGTTGAGTGAGGAAAGGGTTGCATCATCCACAGCTGACTAAATCAAAATCAAAACTTGACTAACGTTACAGTGACTTCTTTTTACAAAGCATACACCTTTATTAGCCCTTCATTTAGCAATTTATTCACACGTCCCCTTATTAAAAATTACAATTATTCATGCCAGCTTAAAATAAGGATAGACGGTTGTTTCTAGTGTAAATTATATCTATTAGGAGCACATTGACTATTTCCTAGCATTAATAATGGTAACAGCAGTATTCTATCAAAGCAGTGTAACAACAGCTGTCTCAATTACAAGTAGCAGTATCAGTAGTACTTCAAACTGGTGGTGGTGATGGCAGGTAGCCAAGTGGTTAAAGCGTTGGGCCAGTAACCAAATGAATGGTTGCTGGATCGAATCCCCGAGCTGACAAGGTAAAATTCTGTTGTTCTGCCCCTGAACAAGGCAGCTCCCCGGTAGGCTGTCATTGTAAATTATAATTAGTTCTTAACTGACTTGACAAGTTAAATTTAAAAAATAGAAGTACTGTAGTAGCAAAAGTATTTCAATCATTGCAAGATATGTCACAATAATCAATAAACCGTTCTATGTTTTGCAGTGGTAATACTAATAGACCAGTAGTACTTCAGACTGGTGGTGAGTCAGTGGTAATACTACTAGACCAGTAGTACTTCAGACTGGTGGTGGGTCAGTGGTAATACTAATAGACCAGTAGTACTTCAGACTGGTGGTGAGTCAGTGGTAATACTACTAGACCAGTAGTACTTCAGACTGGTGGTGGGTCAGTGGTAATACTACTAGACCAGTAGTACTTCAGACTGGTGGTGAGTCAGTGGTAATACTACTAGACCAGTAGTACTTCTGACTGGTGGTGAGTCAGTGGTAATACTACTAGACTAGTAGTACTTCAGACTGGTGGTGGGTCAGTGGTAATACTACTAGACTAGTAGTACTTCAGACTGGTGGTGGGTCAGTGGTAATACTACTAGACTAGTAGTACCTCAGGTGGGTAATGGCTGCCTTGAGGAAGGCATGCTTTAACGGACAGGTCTCTAAGGAGTTCAGCTGGTCACATCCTCTCTTTCCAGAGAGACGTCAGTCAGAACTCATCAGCTTCAATAGCAGCCGATGTACACAGGTGAGGTGCATCCAGGCAGAGAGACGACAGCCTAGGATGCATCCCAAATGGCACCATATTCCCTATTTAGTGCACTACTTTAGACCAGGGCCAATATGGTTAGTGTACTACTTTAGACCAGGGCCAATAGGGTTAGTGCACTACATTAGACCAGGGCCCATAGGGTTAGTGTACTACATTAGACCAGGGCCAATAGGGTTAGTGTACTACATTAGACCAGGGCCAATAGGGTTAGTGTACTACATTAGACCAGGGCCCATAGGGTTAGTGTACTATTTTAGACCAGGGCTCATAGGGTTAGTGTACTATTTTAGACCAGGGCCAATAGGGTTAGTGTACTACATTAGACCAGGGCTCATAGGGTTAGTGTACTACATTAGACCAGGGCCAATAGGGTTAGTGTGCTACATTAGACCAGGGCCAATAGGGTTAGTGTACTACATTAGACCAGGGCTCATAGGGTTAGTGCACTATTTTAGACCAGGGCCAATAGGGTTAGTGTTACTACTTTAGACCAGGACCCATAGGGTTAGTGTACTATTTTAGACCAGGGCCAATAGGGTTAGTGTACTACTTTAGACCAGGGCTCATAGGGTTAGTGTTACTACTTTAGACCAGGGCCAATAGGGTTAGTGTACTACTTTAGACCAGGGCTCATAGGGTGCCATTGGGGACGCAGCTTTACATGGGACTCTCTCAGATGCAGAGTGACGCTGGTAATGAAACAAGCACTTTAGCTCGACTTGCAAGGCAGCCCCAGTTATCTCATCTGTCAGCGGGTGAAATCTATTACAGTGTACCAATGGAGACAATTTGGAGTTGAGCAAGTGAGAAAGTGTCATCAGTCCTTTCTCAGTTCAGTTAACCCATTGTCAGCTGTTAGTACACTTACTGTAAAGACACTAAGCTGTACAACTGAGCATGTCTTGGTTCTGTTAGGTTCTAAATAAACAGAGTAAAAACCAACGGACAGCTGGTAAAAGCGTTAACCACGTTTCTTCACCCACTGGGTCAAACAGCTGCAAAGATAAAGACATGTTTACACCAGCACCGGTATATATATCCCCTTTAGGCGGAGTCTCCTCCGTTATCTCTAAACACCACATCTTTGTTGCTAGGCAGGAAGTTAAGTGATGTGGGTAATAAACTGTTCCTTCTCCCTTCATGTGACCTGACCTGACCTCGGCCCCCCTATTCCTCACTAATCCACAGCTATCCACCCATATCAGTTTATTTTATTTTTATTTTACCTTTATTTAAGTCAGTTAAGAACAAATTCTTATTTTCAATGACGGCCTAGGAACAGTGGGTTAACTGCCTGTTCAGGGGCAGAACGGCAGATTTGTACCTTGTCAGCTCGGGGATTTGAACTTGCAACCTTACGGTTGGTTACTAGTCAAAACGCTCTAACCACTAGGCTACCCTGACCTCCTCCATGTGATTGCCCCTTGTCCCTCACTTAGTAACTTTCCAGGTCCCTACTTCTTATTGACCCCACCATATACATTCCTCATACATGTACCCATTAACTTCTAGTACAGCAAGTATTTCAAATGACAACCCAACAGTTCTAACAGTTCTAATTCCAACAAATGGTATTATCTCCCCAAGGTGTTAGCACACTCTGTGGTGGGTGAGCATGTTAGTATCATTCCCCTTCATACCGGGCGTGTACTGACAGCACTGTGAAGCATCACTGGGAGACGGACTGGCCATAGGGCAATTCTGGCAAATGCCAGATGGGCTGGTCCATCTTTAGTCCAGTGGGCCTGTCTTAATTTGGATTTTGTGAGCAGGCCATTATTATTAGATTTTTTTCTGGGGGGAAAAAAAATTGTCCGCTGTGGAGACCTAGAGAGACAAAATGGTCCAGTGTGGAGACCTAGAGAGACAAAATGGTCTGGTGTGGAGACCTAGAGAGACAAAATGGTCTGGTGTGGAGACCTAGAGAGACAAAATGGTCTGGTGTGGAGACCTAGAGAGACAAAATGGTCTGGTGTGGAGACCTAGAGAGACAAAATGGTCCGCTGTGGAGACCTAGAGAGACAAAATGGTCCGCTGTGGAGACCTAGAGAGACAAAATGGTCCGCTGTGGAGATCTAGAGAGACAAAATGGTCTGGTGTGGAGATCTAGAGAGACAAAATGGTCTGGTGTGGAGACCTAGAGAGACAAAATGGTCCACTGTGGAGACCTAGAGAGACTAAATGGTCTGGTGTGGAGACCTAGAGAGACAAAATGGTCCGCTGTGGAGACCTAGAGAGACAAAATGATCTGGTGTGGAGACCTAGAGAGACAAAATGGTCTGGTGTGGAGACCTAGAGAGACAAAATGGTCTGGTGTGGAGACCTAGAGAGACAAAATGGTCTGCTGTGGAGACCTAGAGAGACAAAATGGTCTCAGGAAGATTACTGGTCCCAGTCCAGCCCTTAGTACTGGTGTCAAAAGAGTCCAAACCTGGTTGGCAATAGTTCATGCATGTTGTTTAGAATGTAAAGTTTGGATGGTTGATGCGTGGAGATGCAATTAACTGGAGAAGAATTCCAAACTCGTTTAGAAATTAACGCTGTGCAGTTTTAGAAGTATGTTGTGCTCCTTAAGTTTATTAAGATTAGTGTTCTCTGGATAGTAGTATCGCAATAGTAGCAAGTAAGGGAGCAAAGGAAACAAACAATAATTATGGTGGCTTGACAGGTAAGTTCACGAAAGGACGACTACAACTAAACAAATGTTTTCTTCTCTAAATCAAAGATGAATGACTTGAGCCTAATTGAGCTACCCCCACACCATTCTGTAGCTGCACTACTCCCACACCATTCTGTAGCTGAGCTACTCCCACACCATTCTGTAACTGAGCTACTCCCACACCATTCTGTAGCTGCGCTACTCCCACATCATTCTGTAACTAAGCTACACCCACACCATTCTGTAGCTAAGCTACTCCCACACCATTCTGTAACTAAGCTACTCCCACACCATTCTGTAGCTAAGCTACTCCCACACCATTCTGTAACTAAGCTACTCCCACACCATTCTGTAACTAAGCTACTCCCACATCATTCTGTAACTAAGCTACACCCACACCATTCTGTAGCTAAGCTACTCCCACACCATTCTGTAACTAAGCTACTCTCACACCATTATGTAGCTAAGCTACTCCCACACCATTCTGTAACTAAGCTACTCCCACACCATTCTGTAGCTGAGCTACTCCCACACCATTCTGTAGCTGCACTACTCCCACACCATTCTGTAGCTGAGCTACTCCCACACCATTCTGTAGCTAAGCTACTCCCACACCATTCTGTAGCTGCACTACTCCCACAACATTCTGTAACTGAGCTACTCCCACACCATTCTGTAGCTGCACTACTCCCACACCATTCTGTAGCTGAGCTACTCCCACACAATTCTGTAGCTAAGCTACTCCCACACCATTCTGTAGCTGCACTACTCCCTCAACATTCTGTAACTAAGCTACTCTCACACCATTCTGTAGCTGCACTACTCCCACACCATTCTGTAACTAAGCTACTCTCACACCATTCTGTAGCTGAGCTACTCCCACACCATTCTGTAGCTGCACTACTCCCACACCATTCTGTAACTAAGCTACTCTCACACCATTCTGTAGCTGAGCTACTCCCACACCTTTCTGTAGCTGCACTACTCCCACACCATTCTGTAACTAAGCTACTCCCACACCTTTCTGTAGCTGCACTACTCCCACAACATTCCAACACAGAAAAGTTGATTTTTAACATAATTCATTAAGAATTTTTTAGAAAGAAAAGTGTTTCACTCATATTGTAATTCATTATAGGTGATATTTCATAGACATCTGGAAACACTGGACAGTTACTGTACTTTAATTGTAACTAATGAGGGTCTCTGAAAATAGCTTACAGATGTTTTTTTGGTAGAAGATGAGAGTAATAGCCGATTTACATTGCAAGAGATGAGGAAGCGTGAATAAATCATAACTTGGTACGAGAAACGTTTTCGAGAAGCAGTGGAGGGAAAATAAGTGCTGGATCATACCCCTGTAACTTTGGAAATTAATTTGGTTCCGCTCGTGTGGCTGCTGCCTGTTGCCAAGCGATTGCAGTTGGACATGAAGCTGGGTCATGAAGAGTTAACAGAATTAATGACAGGCTGGCCTCCCCTTCTGTCCTATGTAGGGTTTTCTATAATGAGAGACATAAGAGACAGACCTTTCTATCACAGTGAGAACTAGTCATGCATGGCACTGGGAATGACGGACCTGCTAACTGAATGTACAAGTACAGCATCAGACAACTACCTTGGAAGTGACTTGAAAAGTACTGCTAAAACATATTTGAGTCGGGGAACTTTTCTTCCTCCTCTTTTGAATTAAATTCTTAATGTAATGTGGGAAATAAAAACGGACGTGTATTGTTTTGAGTAAATAGGCATTATATTACAGGTTTGTACATACTAATACACTTGAGAATTTATAAATGCATAAACTCATCTTGAGTGCCTAGAAGGTCTGTGTAAATAAGTGTTAAAAAAATGACTATTGACTACATGAGACTATTGCGTTGGAATCTCATTTGCAAGGTCTGCTGGACGTAGTGTCCCTCCTATCTCGGTGAATTATGTGCTTACGTTGCCGTGACATTTTGAGTTTAGGGACTGCATTACTGAATAATTCAAATTCAAATGAAATGAATAATTAATGCTCCAATTCTTCTTCTTTTTTTAAGGGTCAATCTATCTGAGGCCAATGGTTTGTGCTGAGCTTCTGAAAACGTTGACATTCATCAGGCCATTATGATGTTACCCTCTCATCTGTAGTAATGCATGCACATTACCCAGTGCATTATTGACTTCAGAGGCCATGTAAGAAAACACAGCAATACACCGAGCCTTAGGGCCCTGCTCTAATGCTTGAGAAATGCTTCCCTATTTAACAAGCCTGCTAATGTAAGACTTAGGTGAAATGTGTGAAAGCAAAACCCCTGCCATATTGCGTATACCCATCCAATCATGTCATGATCCAAAAGAAGGGGAGAACTATTTTAGTATTTCTACAGGGCTTCATCCCCAATTTTAGTTTAATTTAGTTTTGTTTTAGTATACGTTGCAGTTCAAAGCTGAATATATAACAGAACATTTAAGAGCAAATAAATACACTGTGCATTCAGAAAGTATTCAGACCCCTGGACTTTTTCCACATTTTGTTACGTTACAGTCTTATTGTAAAATATAATTTTTTTTGTTATTCCCTCGTCAATCTACACACAATACCCCATAATGACAAAGTTTTTTTTGCAAATTGACACTACAAGCTTGGCACACCTTTATTTGGGGAGTTTCTCCCATTCTTCTCTGCAGATCCTCTCAAGCTCTGTCAGATTGGATGGGGAGCGTTGTTGCACAGCTATTTTCAGGTCTCTCCAGAAATGTTCGATCGGGTTCAAGTCCGGGCTCTGGCTGGTCCACTCAAGGACATTCAGAGATTTGTCCCGAAGATTTGAATTACATTTTTCCTGTATTTTAAACAAAGTAATTAAAGTAAACCATTTTTTTTTTAAACGAGAGAGACACGTAAACATTCGTCTTTCTACTCTCATAACCTTACTAAATGTATTGATTTGGATGGAGGATTCAAATGGATGATGTATGCACACAGTCTCGAATGTGAGTATTGCTTCATCCTTTGTGAAGTTACATGAGAGACCAGAAGTTGAAAATAACAAATTATTACTTATTTTCAAATTTTACCAGTGTATTGTGCAGAATAAGTCCTGTGCGGGCTAAAGACAGACCCTTGAGGTCTGCCGTAAATCTTTGTTTACAGAGGAAAAACGGGATTTCTTGAGAGCTCAATGAGTTCTAGAACCTCTTCTAGAACCTCACCCAAGTGAGCAGCATCTATCACCCAGGATACATGGGATGGACTTGACCTTCTGTGTCAAAACACTGATACCTGGGGAGCAAGTCTGAGCACGAGACTGCTCCAATTTGTAAACACCTCTCGAACACATCCGTCAAAGCTAATCTTTGAGGGCAGGGTAACAGCATTTAGAGATGCCATTTCAAATTCTGCATTCATTCATTTTCTTAATATGTCAAACTTCCCATAGGCAGGTTGAATGAGTAGGTCTCCAAAAGGTTCACGGTTTAATTAGCTCAGAACATACTGTTGTGTATCACTGTTTCTTCGGTTGAAATTTTGTTAAACATAATTTTCCCTTCTCCCATTTTTCTCTATGGCATATGGAGGAGGCAGAATCATACGCATTGATGATGAAGGTCTTATCAGTTAGCTTTCAACTTGTAGGCTCTAAACGCCATGGATTTCAGGGGTGTTGTTCTCTCTCACCAGGGAACATGCTGTAACAGAGGGGTGTAAAGACCCAGGATAATACAGCCCTGATTCAGTCTTAGTCTCAGAGTCTAAAATACCGCATTCAGTTATAAATGTGGACAATAAGGATTCAAAAGCAAATCCAACATAGTATTCCTTTAATTAATACCAGTACTTATGAAGTGTTCAATGTGTTTCATATGTTGGCACAATGAATACAATTGGGAGGCAGGGTGAATTCTACTAGGGCAACGTTTTAGATCAACGTTATGTATCAAAATTACCATACAGATTGCACTTGCAGTTTTCTACAATAACACTGAAAGGCTATTGCTGCCTCATAATCGCAGAGTTAAAAATGGATTCTCATTATGAGCAGCAATAGCTGTATTTATCATATTGCTGCAGTAACTCATTGCTTTTTACTGTGTGCTTCAAGTTACTGTGGGCTTCCACATTCATTTAGGAATATATTGAATTTTTGAATAAAAAGTCAATAAAACGGCTATCTCTGCCAGATTTTCCAACAGAGAAATGGCAGACCGGTTCTTGGGTTATTATCTACTAAATGAAGCCGTGATGATGACTTTTTAGCCATGTATTCTTTGACACCTATAAATACTATCAGACAGATTTAATTTCTGTAAATACTATGATTACATTACCTCCTCTGGTGATATTATGTAATTTTACTACAAACGGTATAAACTGTAGAAAGATTTATTATGCTATTTTTTATGAAGTTATGGCTGGGGCCTCAGGGACACAGCAGTACCCATAATTCTGTTACCTCAGCACTGAGACATGCTGAGATTGACCTGACATCTCACTCCAATTGCGATGTCTGCCCTTCCACAAACATGTCCTCACAATGACCTTAGATCAAAGGTTGTTTCAAATTCTCGGCTTATACAAAGACATTCCCTCACTCATCTCTGTGTTGTGTCTGTATCTGTCACTGTCTGTGTGTCGTGTCTGTCTCTGTCACTGTCTGTGTGTCGTGTCTATCTCTGTCACTGTCTGTGTGTCGTGTCTATCTCTGTCACTGTCTGTCTCTGTCTCTGTCACTGTCTGTGTTTGTCTCTGTCACTGTCACTGTCTGTCTCTGTCACTGTCTGTGTCTGTCTCTGTCACTGTCTGTGTGTCGTGTCTATCTCTGTCACTGTCTGTCTCTGTCTCTGTCACTGTCTGTCTATGTCACTGTCTGTCTCTGTTTCTGTCACTGTCTGTGTCTGTCTCTGTCACTGTCTGTGTGTCGTGTCTATCTCTGTCACTGTCTGTCTCTGTCTCTGTCACTGTCTGTGTCTGTCTCTGTCACTGTCTGTGTGTTGTGTCTTTCTCTGTCACTGTGTGTCATGTGGGTGCTGTCTGTTTTAGAATCTGTGTATTCTCATGCTCCATGCACACACTGGCACGACAGTTAACTTTGTGTTTTTAGCAGTGCTCTTCTTCCCCCACTGAATGAGACAGGCAGGTCAGTGGTAGTGTTTGAGCCATGTATTTTATTTGTTTAGGCAGGCCCTTTCAATCCTCCCTGGTCTGCGTGGTGCTGGGCACTTTTCTGTTGAGGATAAGGGAAGGTCAGCGGAGCTGTAATGAATACAAGGAGTCCCCGAGAGAGGCCAAGTTAACAGCTGCTAACAGCAGGCGCAGAGGAGCTGCTCCTCGCTCTCCCTGTTCTGTTAAAAGAGGCCAATGTGGTGGAGGGATTGCACACCCGTGTAAAAATTCCAGCCAACTAGATCGCCTAGTGCACCAGGTATCTATGCCCTGAGTCACATCACTGAACAAGGCTACAAAACAGGTAGCTTTAATTGAAGAGGATGCATGCAAACTTGTGCATTACTCAGTGTGTATCTATGCGCAAATATACAACATTCTAACATTTGTTTTTTGATACGGAATTGGTATCCTTAATACAACATTTAGGTCTATGTTGGAAAAGTTGTCACTATCAAATATGTGTGAAGCTGGATAACAGATGAGACAAACCTCATATGTTTTTTTGAGTCCATGCCAAAGCGATTTTTACAAGGCATGCCAAAGCGATATTTTAAAGGCACATCTATAGCTGCCGGACAATTACATCACTTTTAAGAAAAGAGCAGAGTTAGAAACTGATAGTACTGTCTTGCCCACTCCTTACCCTCCTAGCAGATAAGTTTCCCCACTGTATCTCAGGGCATCCAAACACACAGCTAATGGGGTCTAAGATAAATAGATAAATGAGAAAGAGACCTACAAACACAATAATACACTTAATACTGAAAACTATGGGACACCTAAAGACCTAAACAGTGGGGAAAGTTGACTCACTCTGCGGGGACTAAATGGGACTGTAATATAGGTAACTAGATGAAAGTAAAGAGAACTAAAGGCAGAGAGAGAAGCAGATATATACATTTTACCCGTGCTGCCTCTGAGCTCAATAAAAGACAGCAGTTTCCTTTGATTTCCTCTGAGCACAACTAACGACTGCAAACACAAGAGCTGGTAATTATAGCCCAGATGTCTGGAGAATTGCTAACAGGTTTTTTTCCCAGCTCTCCTTTGTCCCGCCATTTCACAAGAACGCTTAAGTGCCTTTGTCACTGGGAGAAAGAGAAAGTAGTCTTGTCACATTTGCAGAACTAAAGTAATTTTTTTACGGCTGTGTAAGTGAGAAAGCTAAAAGTAATTTTCACACAGAGAAAAAGCTAAAACAATTTTTTTATACAGAAATCAGTACGCATTCATAGCACAGGTTGCAATTCCTGCGATTTTCTAAGAGAGATTGATGATATGTGACCGATATTATCATACAGAAGCATGATTTTGATGTCCTGTTGTATCGCACATCCAAGCCTGTATACGAGCAGCAGTTCAGCTCAGTGTCAAGCTAACTTTTATCCCACTCAAAACGTCAAAGATATTCTGTCAAAGATAGTGAGATTACCACGGTGTGCACATTTTGGTTTTTCGCCCCCTAACACTACACAGCTGATTCAAATGATCAAAGGTTGATGATAAAGTTGATTATTTGAATCAGCTGTGTAGTGCTAGGGCAAAAACCAAAACGTACACACTTTGGGGTCCCGAAACCCTGACTTAGTGGCTCACAAGGGAAACCCTGACCTAGACCCTCCTGCATTGTCTTGGCTGTGTGCTTAGGTTATTGTCCTGTTGGAAGGTGAACCTTCGCCACAGTCTGAGGTCCTGAGTGCTCTGGAGCAGGTTTTCATCAAGGATCTCTCTGTACTTTGTTCCTTTCATCTTTGCCTCGATACTGACTAGTCTCCTAGTGCCTGCCACTGAAAAACATCCCCACAGCATGATGCTGCCACCACCATGCTGCACCGTATGGATGGTGCCAGGTTTCTTCCAGACATGACTCTTGGCATTCAGGCCAAAGAGTTCAATCTTGGTTTAATCAGACCAGAGAATCTTGTTTCTCATGGTCTGAGAGTCCTTTAGGTCCCTTTTGGCAAACTGCAAGCGTGCTGTCATGTGCTTTTTACTGAGGAGTGGCTTCCGTCTCGTCACTCTACCATAAAGGCCTGATTGGTGGAGTGCTGCAGAGATGGTTGTCCTTCTGGAAGGTTCTCCCATCTCAACAGAGGAACTCTGGAGCACTGTCAGTCACCATCGGGTTCTTGGTCACCTTCCTGACCAAGGCCCTTCTCCCCCGATTGCTCAGTATGGCAGGGCGATAGGCTCTAGGAAGAGTCTTGGTGGTTCCAAACTTCTTCCATTTAAGAATGATGGAGACCACTGTGTTCTTGGGGACCTTCAATGCTGCAGATATTTTACGGTACCGTTCTCCAGATCTGTGCCTCGACACAATCCTGTCTCTGAGCTCTACGGACAATTCCTTCGACCTCATGGCTTGATTTTTGCTCTGACACGCACTGTCAACTGTGGGACCTTATATAGACTAGAGGTCAACCGATTATGAACGCCGATACCGATTATTGGAGGACCAATTAATCGGCCATTCCGATTAATCAGTCGACCTCTAATATAGACAGTTGTGTGCCTTTCCAAATCATGTCCAATCAATTGAATTTACCACAGGTGGACTCCAATCAAGTTGTAGAAACATCTCAAGGATGATCAATGGAAACGGGATGCACCTGAGCTCAATTTCCAGTCTCATAGCGAAGGGTAAGTGTCACGACTTCCGCCGAAGTTGGCTCCTCTCCTTGTTCGGGCGGCGATCGACGTCAGCGGCTTTCTAGCCATCGCCGCTCCATTTTTCATGTATCCATTTGTTTTGTCTTGTTCCCTGCACACCTGGTTTTCATTCCCCAATCAATTAATATGTATTTATTCCTCTGTTCCCCATCAAGTCTTTGTGTAGGTTTGTTTGTGTTACGTGTATTTTGATATTGTTACGCGCATTACTTTTTGTCTATGTTCCGTGCTTTGAGCACATTTTATGTTACTTTGTGCTGCCATTTGGACCGGAATAAAAAGTGCGCCTGTTCACTACACTCTGCTCTCCTGCACCTGACTTCGCCTCCAATACACAATCCTAACAGTAAGGTATCTGTTTAAA
Source organism: Oncorhynchus mykiss (assembly GCF_057628025.1). Classification (NCBI taxonomy): domain Eukaryota; kingdom Metazoa; phylum Chordata; class Actinopteri; order Salmoniformes; family Salmonidae; genus Oncorhynchus; species Oncorhynchus mykiss. The sequence goes on along the minus strand of NC_143026.1, from coordinate 8,929,490 downwards.
AAAAAACAAAAAAACGTTTTAATACATTTGCAAACATTTCTAAAAACCTGTTTTCACTTTGTCATTATGGGTTATTGTGTGTAGATTGATGAGGGATTTAAACATTTTTTTTTAGAATAAGGCTGTAATGTAACAAAATGTGGAAAAAAGTCTGAAGGGGTCTGAATACTTCACGAATGTACGGTACATCCATATGCCGATCAATACATCAACAGTGTGATTACCTCCCATGCTGTTAGGTCATTTAATGTATTCCATATGATCAAACGTTGCAGCAGGTCTGTATCACACTGAGGGCCTCGTGTGTGTGTGTGAACAGACACTAACATCCCTGTCACAATAATCACAACTGCATTCTGCTAAATATTTTTAGAGCAGCACGGGTGAAGAGACTGTCACTTTGTGCGCAAGCCTTTCAGTGATGATTTCTAAATAATGATAAATAATTGTGAGTTTGAATGTAACTTTGAATGATATCCCCATGAATGATGAGCCCAGGAGCATAAGTGGGAAAGATAAAGAAAAATACATTCATTAGTTTATCTGTAAAATATGCAAAAATACAAATCCCTGCATTATTTGACGTGTGTTAGTACAAGATATGCAAGACGTTTTACTGTATTAACAATATATAGGTTTCAAGCAGCCAACACTGCTTGAAGCCTCCTTCATTTTCCTGTTTCTTAAACTGCTTGCAATTAGATGTGTTGGTGCTAGGGGTCATAGTGGAGAAGCATTCTTTATTTTGACACCATGGAGCTGTGTGGGCCAACCTATCCACAGGCTCTGCGGCACCCTTAAACAAAGTGTCCATTTCAGGGCTACAACATAACTAAGGATATCACCCTTAAACAAAGTGTCCAGTTCAGGGCTACAACATCACTGTGGATATCACTCTTAAACAAAGTGTTCAGTTCAGGGCTACAACATAACTGTGGATATCACCCTTAAACAAAGTGTTCAGTTCAGGGCTACAACATAACTGTGGATATCACCCTTAAACAAAGTGTCCATTTCAGGGCTACAACATAACTGTGGATATCACCCTTAAACAAAGTGTCCAGTTCAGGGCTACAACATAACTGTGGATATCACCCTTAAACAAAGTGTCCATTTCAGGGCTACAACATAACTGTGGATATCACCCTTAAACAAAGTGTCCATTTCAGGGCTACAACATAACTGTGGATTTCACCCTTAAACAAAGTGTCAATTTCAGGGCTACAACATAACTGTGGATATCACCCTTAAACAAAGTGTCCAGTTCAGGGCTACAGTAGGTCTGTGGATATCACCCTTAAACAAAGTGTCCAGTTCAGTGCTACAGTAGGTCTGTGGATATCACCCTTAAACAAAGTGTCCAGTTCAGGGTTACAGTAGGTCTGTGGATATCACCCTTAAACAAAGTGTCCTGTTCAGGGCTACAGTAGGTCTGTGGATATCACCCTTAAACAAAGTGTCCAGTTCAGTGCTACAGTAGGTCTGTGGATATCACCCTTAAACAAAGTGTCCAGTTCAGGGCTACAACATAACTGTGGATATAACCCTGTTTATTGAGTATGAGGGCCTCATGAGTAAACATTTTTGGAAAACTCACTTTTGCTCAAGTTCGAATTAACAACCTACGTCCCCACCTAGATCCGCTTACCCCCTGGGCAACTGCCAACTCTGTGGCTGTCTTTAAGGTCCCTCTTGTTCTACAGTCCCTCACCTCCACCATTTTGAAAGCCACATGTTATTGCAAGGTGCATTAGCAAACAACAGACTTTCACACACTCACTGGCTTTGCCTGGAAATTGTCTGTGTGTGCTTTCTTAAAGTATTTCTGAAGGGAGAGCCCTGTCAGTACAGCGGTAAGGGATACACCCCATCAGCTGTGCAGCTCTCCTGGTCAGAAAAAAATAGGCCCATTCTTTCCACTATAGTGTACTCACTGTGCAACAGTGTTTTTTCTGGCAAACCCTCTGCCTGCTCTCGGGGGGTGAAGGGGAAGGGGAAAATATCTTAAAGTTACAATCTGTAACTTTTTTGGGCAACCTGACCAAATTCACATAGAAATGTAAGTTATAGATCTGTCATTCTTATTGAAAGCAAGTCTAAGAAGCAATAGATCTGTTCTATGTGTGCTATTTCTATGCTTCCCGTTCATAAGTTTAGTTTTTGTGTATTTTACTTGCGGTTTTGTACAGCAGCTTCAAATGGCTGAAAAGGTGATGGAAAATATATTTCACAGCGGTTTATATGGTACAATGATTCTCTACACAATGATTGCTTGTTTTGTTACATAAACTGAAATTACACAAACTATTCGAATTTTAGCAAACAGGAAATGGCGGAGCGATTTACATATAGTGCAACTTTTTGGGGGAGCCTCCACTTTTGACATTTTTACTGCACCGAACAGCCTTTAAACAAAGTATACAGTTTATATGGACACTACATAAACATCAAGCTATGAAAGCTTGAATGTCAACGGGTATGCTAGTAATACTAAAATATGAATGCTAAAATATCTACAGTGTGTTTACTACATGCCACTATATATACACCTCACAATATACAGTACAGCTTAAGATGTAGCATGTAAATTTGTGTGTTGTCTCTGGTGTGGTTCATGAGTGTAATGCAATGCTTATCGCATACATGGTAGAAGTATGGACCTTGTATAAAACAACCACTTCATCCTCGCTTCTGCCCTGAAGTTGATTTTTCTGAAGCGATGGTAGAAGGCATGCTGAGGAGCTTGGCTGTTCAGCACTAGCCTATATTGGATTAGCGCATGTTATGGGCAGATGGCTGTTCCAAGTATTCAATGTAAAAAATAAAATAATAATAAAATAACTTCGCTTCGAGAGATACACTGCTGCATACCGAGTTTATTTATTTGATAAAAATGGTATTTTTTAATCTATTCGTAGAGTCAGCTCAGCTCAGCTTATAGAACCTAATAAATCATACCAAGTTTCAGACTTTCCCAAAGGAACCAAATCTACAGTTTTCTGGCGATATTCAAGACGCTAGATAATACTCCTCTGTTAGCTACAGCTCAAGAAGACCTCATCAGAATCTAGGAGAACGGAAGGAGAAAGTATTCTGAATGGGTGGTCGTCAATTAAAAAATCCCCAGCATAAGACTAATTAAAACTGACTCCAAGATGTGATGGGACGGAGTGATCAATAATAACTGCCAACAAGCATGCTAACATGCTAACCGTGCTAACATGCTAACCGTGCTAACATGCTAACCGTGCTAACATGCTAACCGTGCTGTTTATTCCAAGTGAAGGCAAACATGGGGCCACAGCATAAACTAGTTGATATTCCATGTGAGGTGGAAGAAATCGTCATCCACTGAAATGTAACCTCCATCCTCATTCACTGTCTCGTATGCTTTAAACTGTCTCCTATACTGTAACTGCGTTCATATTTTAAAGATCCCACTGTTAGTATGCTAGCATCCACGCTAGCAGGCGGCACCTCCTCGCCTTCCCACTCAGTCCCGATCGGGCCAAACTTCCTGACCTGTCCAGACCTCAAAGCTCCATAAAGTCTGCCCGCAGCCTGGGCCAGGACTGTTTGACTAAGGGCCTGATCATTCCAGCCTCGCCGGCCCAGTATTTACTCTCCTGGACAATGTGCTGCCTGTTGAGAGCATAGACCTTGCCATGTGTGTGCCAGAGTGTTGGGCTGGCCCTGAGTACCTACTCCCACACCAAGTCCACTTTGTTCAGCTCCAGAGTCCACCACTGAATCCCCTCTATGTCAGCTAAAGCAAGATGCAGGGTGGCAAGGTCTTACAAGCTATTAGCATTAGCCACCGACCTGCTAAAGACTTAATGTGTGTATGTTCCTCGTTGGTTGCTTTTCAAATACGTTTTCTTTACACAGTTACTGTGGATTCAACCTGGTATGCAGTCAGTACTTGGTGGCTCATTATGCATCCCCAGCATTAGACCTTTTCAGAGTGTAAACCAGAGAGCGGAGCTCAGAATTGCTTTTCGTTGTTAAGGGCATTGTAAAGCAAGCATTTCTCACATGTTAGGGTGACACTGTAAAACCATGGTGTTACAAGCTCTGACTGGCTGTGCAATGCGTGGAAAATTACCCCAGTGAATTAAAACACTTTGTGTCCATCTTTAACCCCCCCAGGAACAATTGCACCTTTGACTTTCTTTAAAAAGCGTGTCAGAACTGGGAAAGAGGAGTTTGGGGCGTTCTGAGAAATTGCTGTGTCATTTGTAATGGAACAGTTTGTGGAATTACATCATGTGGAATGTCATAGAGGTCACACAATAACTAATTTGGTCTAAACGTCGCTCATTTCATTTGCAAGGTGCACGGGCTGAACAAGACGACTCCCTTACCAACGTTGCCTTTACATTAAAGTGGCTGAAACAAGTCATGTCATCCTTAGACATGTCTTCATGACACATCATGAAATGGATAGCACCATACTAGTCTGTGAAGTGTTATGTCCTGACCTCTGTTTTAAACATCTGATTGTCTGTTTGGATATAATGTTGTCATGGCTACATGTTCACCTGCCCGGAGACTGCAGACGGAAAGGACACGTTAGATAAATCCAAACTTCTAATTTCTTGTGAGACTTATGTCCTGTTGTACATTGTCCTCATTCAAATAAACATAATAAATCAATCAATCAAATGAAAGTGTTGTACACTGATGAAGTTCTGAATACATCCAAGCACTGGAACAGATAAGACACATTTCCCCTGTTTGAGGAAGCGCTTTTAAGTTCAACACCAATGCTGTTTGTGGTCAGCTTGTTGCTGATACGAGCTCTAGCAGCGCAGCACGCTGTGCTTCTTCACCTCTTTGATGTGGCCTCTTTGCATACTGATTAAATTCTTCATCGGCAGTCTTTACGGCGCACGGTCTAACACATTCCACTGATGCAGCAAAGTTGGACTGGAGTCTAATTATTCAAATGAAATCAATTAATTACTGTATTACTGCTGTAACAAATGCTTGCAACCTATTATGCTGCTGGTGTTATCTAAACTAGGGATGCTAAAAGTTATTAAAGGACCTGAGGGAAAAAGCCTTTAACAGCCAAAATAGTTCCATCCGGTCCAATTGTTTCACTTAATATTACAAATAGAGGGAGATGAAGTTCCAGGCTACACAAAGGGGGAGAAATGCTGGGTAGACTACTGAATCCGCTGAGCATAGATGTGGCCAATTGATGCAAGCAAATGCAAATCCTCCAGAAAATGAGCTCATGGAAATAAATCAGGTGATGGAGGCAACGACATCAATCATGTTTTCAATGACATCACATCACGTTTTCAACGACATCACATCATGTTTTCAACGACATCACATCACGTTTTCAATGACATCACATCACGTTTTCAATGACATCACATCACGTTTTCAACGATATCACATCATGTTTTCAATGACATCACATCATGTTTTCAACGATATCACATCACGTTTTCAACGATATCACATCATGTTTTCAATGACATCACATCATGTTTTCAACGACATCACATCACGTTTTCAATGACATCACATCATGTTTTCAATGACATCACATCATGTTTTCAACGACATCACATCACGTTTTCAATGACATCACATCATGTTTTCAACGACAGCACATCACGTTTTCAATGACATCACATCACGTTTTCAATGACATTACATCATGTTTTCAACGACATCACATCATGTTTTCAACGACATCACATCACGTTTTCAATGACATCACATCACGTTTTCAATGACATCACATCACGTTTTCAACGATATCACATCATGTTTTCAATGACATCACATCATGTTTTCAACGATATCACATCACGTTTTCAACGATATCACATCATGTTTTCAATGACATCACATCACGTTTTCAATGATATCACATCATGTTTTCAACGACATCACATCACGTTTTCAATGATATCACATCATGTTTTCAACGACATCACATCATGTTTTCAATGACATCACATCATGTTTTCAATGATATCACATCATGTTTTCAATGACATCACATCATGTTTTCAATGATATCACATCATGTTTTCAATGACATCACATCATGTTTTCAATGACATCACATCATGTTTTCAATGATATCACATCATGTTTTCAATGACATCACATCATGTTTTCAATGACATCACATCATGTTTTCAACGACATCACATCATGTTTTCAACGATATCACATCATGTTTTCAACGACATCACATCATGTTTTCAATGATATCACATCATGTTTTCAACGACATCACATCACGTTTTCAATGATATCACATCATGTTTTCAACGACATCACATCATGTTTTCAATGACATCACATCATGTTTTCAATGATATCACATCATGTTTTCAATGACATCACATCATGTTTTCAACGACATCACATCACGTTTTCAATGACATCACATCATGTTTTCAACGACAGCACATCACGTTTTCAATGATATCACATCATGTTTTCAATGATATCACATCATGTTTTCAACGATATCACATCATGTTTTCAATGATATCACATCATGTTTTCAACGACATCACATCATGTTTTCAATGATATCACATCATGTTTTCAACGATATCACATCATGTTTTCAACGATATCACATCATGTTTTCAACGATATCACATCATGTTTTCAACGACATCACATCACGTTTTCAATGACATCACATCATGTTTTCAACGATATCACATCATGTTTTCAACGATATCACATCATGTTTTCAACGACATCACATCATGTTTTCAATGAAGCGCCTATTATTCACTATGAAGAAATCCAACTCCACGCACGCACGCACGCACGCACGCACGCACGCACGCACGCACGCACGCACGCACGCACGCACGCACACACACACACACACACACACACACACACACACACACACACACACACACACACACACACACACACACACACACACACACACACACACAGGGTGGCCTGGCGTCAGCACCCCAGACTTTAATTAATGACCACTCTCTCTTCTCTCTCTCAACTGACCGAAAGATCTAGGAAAAAATGATTGCTTTGATGTCCTAATCAGGAATCCATAGCGATGCAGGGAAACTCTGTCTGGGAAGTTGCCTCGGCTGCCAAAACCGGCTGCCTTAGGGCTTCAGGTTGATGGGATCCTGCAGATGTCCCGATCAATACATCAACAGCCTGTAGATTGTATTGTTTTTAAATAGGCATCTCTCTACATGTTTAAACACACTGACAGATTGTAGAGCCTAAGGACTTGATAGATCCATTAACGTACTCTGCATTACAAGTCAGAACAAGGCTGCTCTGCTTCTAAGATTTTATATTAAAGACACAACATGAATTCAAGGGTAAATCTGGAAGATACATAAAATTGATCAAATGTGGTCTTGAGGACATACCCTCAACGAAAGCCTTGGAGGATCTCCTGCTTTACATAAAATATATACTGAAGTAGTAGAGTAGCATGTTATTAATACACATGTATACGGAGGGCACAGACGAAAGACAACCTAAATAATTGGTCCGTTTTCCTAGTCTGAAAAAATAGTTTGTCTTTTCTACCGGTAAGCTCATACAGCATGGGGATGAGGAAGAGGTTGTGTTCTGGACTTCTGCTCTCCCAGTGTTCCTCTCTGAATTCCCATGCAGCAATGCTGCAAGGGCCTTCCTTTAACCCAAAGACAGGACGTAGGAAGCCTTCAAGGCCCAAGACAGGCAGATGCCACTTTGATAACTGGAAAAGTGGAAGGAGGAAAATCAACAACGTTTAAATTTAATTTTTTTAAAAGGCCCCCAAACATGTCACCATGAAATCACTCACGTCAGATACGAACTCACTCCTCTCTCTCTGCCTGCTGTTCCTGATTTGTTTTTTTTAAAGCAGTCCTTCAACCACACACATAACATTATAGCTATTGAAATAGCATTCCGTTCTGTTCACCCCAGTCCTTACAATAATATCATTGCTATTCATCCCTCTAGCAACGACATGCAGAGGTCAGCAAAGGTTATGTAATGGAAAGGCATTCTTTCAACAGAGTGCTTACTGCATGTCCATAGAAAAACTACGAGCAAGCTTTTAGCTTGGCACATACCCCAGGGCACTTTACAGATACATTTTTTAAAATGTTATCCATTTTCCATAGCGATATATATACTGAAGAAAGTCTGATTGACTAATCCAGGTATAAAGCTTGGACAACCAGGGTTTTGAACCCACAACCTTCTGTTACAAGCCCTGATCCACATACTGTACTCCGCCTCTAGCGATGATTAATGCATTATATCTATGAAATGAAGCCATGAAGATATTTCACTATTTTACTTTACCATAGCATCAGCAGTGAGGGACTGCACATCAAACTCTACGGCTTGGGAGAGTAGGCCTTCAGGGACTCTTATTTGAGCCAGTAAGGACTCTCTTTGGATGTAATTTAAAGTATTCCAAAAATACCAAGTTGCTTTCTGCATTATTATTACATTTTCCAAAGGAGTGTTACAACTCGATTCCATGCAGAGGCGGACATTTTGTAATAATGATCTTGAGACTGCAAGGTAAAATAATGGAAGAGAGGCTGAAGAAGAACCTTGCCAGATAACATGGGAGTGTCTACAGGACAGACGTCCCAAATGGCATCCCAAATCCTTATATAGTGCATTACATTTGACCAGGGCCCACAGGGTCACAAGTAGTGCACTATCTAGGGATTAGGATGCCAATTTAGAATGAGGCCTTTGTCCCAGCTGGCCAGCAGAAGCTGGGAGTGTCTGGAACAGATTGTTTCCTCCTGCTCAGGTTATAGGAGCAGGTCTGTATGCTAGTCTAGACAGCCTGAATGCTGATGGTCTATTTTCAGATCACATAGTTTGAGGAAATCTCCTTATACCAACAAATATATATATATATACTAAAATCCCAGGACAAAGTCCTCAACAGGGAAAAATAACATTGTTTTAATACTGTCACAAATAACATCAGCTTGGCCCTTATCTAAAATACTTTAAATCCACGTAATTTATCATGAGAACTGAAAATGCTCCACCTACTGTATATTGGAGACTTCACATGTAGTTGTTGTTGTTGTTGTAGTTGTTGTTGTTGTATAATAACTAACATTTATCTTTGACAGCCAATGGCTCTAGATGGTTCCATGCAATGTAAAGTGACCCTGTTAAAGAACCAAGCTTCCCTCACTTGTCAACAAACCCTTAAGGACAGACAATAGAAAAATAAATGTCCTTTCTCCCCTTCAGGGGACATCTCCAGATCAACACGAGCATCTGGCATCAAGTTCCTTTCCCAATAATATGAGGAAACGGTTATGAGATACTATAAATAATGAACTACTAATGGTAATGCTGAGGTACTATAACTAAGGAAATACTAAGGATAATGCTGAGGTGCTATAACTAAGGAAATACTAAGGATAATGCTGAGGTACTAAAAATATGGAAATACTAGGGATAATGCTGAGGTACTATAAATAAGGAACTACTAAGGATAATGCTGAGGTACTATAAATCAGGAACCACTAAGGATAAATCTGAGGTACTATAAATCAGGAACTACTAAGGATAATGCTGAGGTACTATAAACAAGGAACTACTAAGGATAATGCTGAGGTACTATAAATAAGGAAATACTAAGGATAATGCTGAGGTACTATAAATAATGAACTAGTAATGGTAATGCCGAGGTACTATAAATAAGGAACTACTAAGGGTAATGCTGAGGGAACTATAAATAAGGAACTACTAAGGGTAAGGTTGCAAAGCACCACAGATAATGCCTTCCAGGCCAGCAGTTTGGGCTAATGAGGAGATGTCTAGACAGGCATATAAAGCTGATTTTAACCAGGTTTGAGAAACACTGGTCTAGAGAGGCATATAAAGCTGATTTGTATGGTGCAGATGGGAAGGAAAGATATAGGGTTAGGCAATGGAAAGATATAAGAATCAGTCTACTTGTCATGATGACCCAGGCCGGGGTCAGTGGATTCTATTTGTCATGATGACCCAGGCTGGGGTCAGTGGATTCTACTTGTCAGGATGACCCAGGCCGGGGTCAGTGGATTCTACTTGTCAGGATGACCCAGGCCGGGGTCAATGGATTCTACTTGTCACTCAACATGTTGATGTATAGATATAGACCCAGGAACCCACAAGGCCTGTAAACTGGCAAGGAAATAGACCCAGGAACACACAAGGCCTGTAAACTGACAAGGGAATAGACCCAGGAACACACAAGGCCTGTAAACTGACAAGAGAATAGACCCAGGAACACACAAGGCCTGTAAACTAACAAGGGAATAGACCCAGGAACACACAAGGCCTGTAAACTGACAAGGGAATAGACCCAGGAACACACAAGGCCTGTAAACTAACAAGGGAATAGACCCATGAACACACAAGGCCTGTAAACTAACAAGGGAATAGACCCAGGAACACACAAGGCCTGTAAACTAACAAGGGAATAGACCCAGGAACACACAAGGCCTGTAAACTGACAAGGGAATAGACCCAGGAACCCACAAGGCCTGTAAACTAACAAGGGAATAGACCCAGGAACACACAAGGCCTGTAAACTGACAAGGGAATAGACCCAGGAACCCACAAGGCCTGTAAACTGACAAGGGAATAGACCCAGGAAGGCCTGTAAACTGACAAGGGAATAGACCCAGGAACACACAAGGCCTGTAAACTAACAAGGGAATAGACCCAGGAACACACAAGGCCTGTAAACTAACAAGGGAATAGACCCAGGAACACACAAGGCCTGTAAACTAACAAGGGAATAGACCCAGGAACACACAAGGCCTGTAAACTGACAAGGGAATAGACCCAGGAACCCACAAGGCCTGTAAACTAACAAGGGAATAGACCCAGGAACCCACAAGGCCTGTAAACTGACAAGAGAATAGACCCAGGAACCCACAAGGCCTGTAAACTAACAAGGGAATAGACCCAGGAACCCACAAGGCCTGTAAACTAACAAGGGAATAGACCCAGGAACACACAAGGCCTGTAAACTGACAAGGGAATAGACCCAGGAAGGCCTGTAAACTGACAAGGGAATAGACCCAGGAACACACAAGGCCTGTAAACTGACAAGGGAATAGACCCAGGAACACACAAGGCCTGTAAACTAACAAGGGAATAGACCCAGGAACACACAAGGCCTGTAACTGACAAGGGAATAGACCCAGGAACCCACAAGGCCTGTAAACTAACAAGGGAATAGACCCAGGAACCCACAAGGCCTGTAAACTAACAAGGGAATAGACCCAGGAAGGCCTGTAAACTAACAAGGGAATAGACCCAGGAACCCACAAGGCCTGTAAACTAACAAGGGAATAGACCCAGGAACACACAAGGCCTGTAAACTGACAAGGGAATAGACCCAGGAACCCACAAGGCCTGTAAACTAACAAGGGAATAGACCCAGGAACCCACAAGGCCTGTAAACTAACAAGGGAATCCATGTATTTCCTGGATGTGTATCTTTACCTCACTACAGGTTCATGTAATGGTGCTTGTCTACTTTTAACGCAGGGATTTTTTACAACCATGACTCTCTATTTCCACTGTGTACTGTAGCCGTCGCCAAGAGACTGACTGCACAGGCCTAGTCGTGCACTGCATGTAAATGTGACTTGATTAAAAACATCTGCATGATGAGAGGCAGAGTGTTATTTATAGTTAAAAAAAAAAAGGTTGAAAACATTTTTAGGTTCAGGAGAGAATTCCCCTCATTCATCGTTCTGAAACTAAAAGTAGCATCAAACCCTTGAAGTCAAAACCCTTCATGTTATACGATAATAGTATACTGGTCTGTGGCATCCAGCCCTCTTTATGTTCAGGGGATGGCAAATACGTATCCTACGATTCATCACTCTACAACAGCTGTCTCTCCGCAATGTTAACATTATTTTATAACTTGTGGAATATGTATCTATGTTGATACCCAGTCAGACTGTGCAGAAGTCAATGAGGGCAAAGTGAGGTTAAATGTAACACATACATAGTATACCGGGAGCTCCTAAAGTTTTTTTTAATTTTTTTTATTTGACCTTTATTTAACCAGGAAGGGCTCATTGAGATTAAAATCTCTTTTTCAAGAGCGCCCTGGCCAAGGAAGTATTAGGACAGTGGCACGTGTTTTGACTCTGTACTCCAGCACTTTGGAATGGAAATGATACAATGACTATGAGGTTAAAGTGCAAGACTGTCAGCTTTCATTTTCATCCATATCGAGTGAACCGTTTAGAAATGACAGCACTTTTTTTATATACATAGTGCCCCCATTTTAGGGGACAAAAAGTATTGGGACAAATTCACTTAGATGTTTATTAAAGTAGTCATAAGTTTAGTATTTGGTCCCATATTCTTAGCACGCAATTACTACATCAGGCTTGTGACTCTGCAAATTTGTTGGATACATTTGCTGTTTGTTTTGGTTGTGTTTCAGATTATTTTGTGCCCAATAGAATGTAATTCTAATAATGTATTATGTCATTTTGGAGTCACGTGTACTGTAAATAAGAATATATATTTCTATACATTTCTACAGTAATATGGATGCTACCATGATTATGGATAATCCTGAATAAATCGTGAACAATGACAAGTGAGGAAGTTACAGATGTACAGGTATCATATCCCCCCCCCCCCAAAAAAAAATGCTAACCTCTCACCATTACAATGACAGGGGAGGTTAGTATTTTTTAGCATGTCTTGGGGGTATGATATTTGTGCATCTGTTATGCATGATTAATTCATTATTATCCTTAAAATAATCTCAAACACAACCAAAATAAAGAGCAAATGCATCCAACAAGTTTGTAGAAATTAATTAATTTCCTATCTGCATTTTAGATAGGGCAGCTGTCAAAATATTTCATTGCATTGCGCAAGAAGAACAATCAAGGAGCCATCATCATTCCTTACGGAAAAGTCTACAAATACAACCTGCTTTGGAAAATGGGACCAAATAATAAACTTATGACTACTTTACTACACACACAAGTGAATTTGTGCCAATACTTTTGGTCCCCTAAAATGGGTGGGGGGGGACCATGAACAAAAAGTCATGTAATTGGTAAACGATTCACTCGATATGGATAAAAATGCCCTCAAATGAAAGCGGACAGTCTGCACTTTAACCTCGTAGCAATTGTATCATTTCAAATTCAAAGTCCTGGAGTTCAGAGCCAAAAACAACCAAAAATGTGTCCCTGTCTGAATACTTTTGGAGCTCACGGTGCTCACGGTATGAAAACTCAAAAGGAAAATAAATCGCTCTTAGGGGAATAGTTTTATGCCTGCACCGCAATGCACTCTGTAGAGATATGGCGCGGGGTCTTGTAAACTGATTTCAACATTCTTCAATGCTCTTTCAAGTGTAAGTAACACGTTTTACCTACTATCTGAGATAGTAAAAGTGGAAACAGGATAAGTGTAAGCCCATAGAGTGGTCCTATTACAATATAATAAACTTAAAAAAACATCACAGGAAATGTCACAGTTCAGGTGTCGCACCTCTTCAAAAGGGACGTTGTAACAAACAGGCAGAGAGAAAAGCGGGGGACGTGGAGCTAATGCAACAGAAAGTTGAAAAGAGGATTCTGCTGCTGCCCATGTGGCGGGAGGCAGGCATGATGAAAGCCACATGTCGGGGAGGAACGACACTCTTTAGCCCCTGCAGATGGAGATAGGGCAAACTCCTTGCAACAGACTGGGTATTGACAACTGAGTTGACACAAGCTGTGGTTTTACCATTCGAATAACACCGAAGATGACAAACAGTGCGGGAGAATGTCTCGGCTAGTCACACATTTCTTCCCCCTCGGCTGCTCGCGGTCGACAACGGTCAATGTGTTTGCCAGCTTGTGGAATAATCTGAGCAGTATGAATACACATGAAGTGTGCAGTTGGATGACTGTCAGTTGGATGAAACATAGCTGGCAGGTTTCACAGAAACACCACCTTCACAGAAACACCCCCCCCCCCCTTCAGCAGCATTTAAATACTTTAGTCAATTCTTGATGATGACTTGACAATACTTGGAGGCAAATATAAAAAACATTTAATGTGGTTAACTTATGTTGAGAAGTGAGAGCGGAAATAGCAGAGGCTGCCCCTGTAACTACATGAAGCATATTGGGGTAACCCATAGACATCATCCTACTTACCACACAAACCCCTAGGATATAGGCTACTACAAAAAAAATAACGCTTGTTCTGTGTACCTGCCTAATGTAAGACAAGAGACTCTCCGAAATGGACTGACACCCTATTCAGTCATCCAGAATGACAGTAGGGATGCCAAGCCGCTTTAGGCTTCCGATATTCAGATGTAACTAGAGCAGCAGAGCTCCGTGGGTCTTCTACAGTTTTGCACGTTCTTGCAGTGGGAATTCGCTGCTCTCCAGTACATCACTGCAGACACATAATGTCAGTAATCAGGGAGAGAGGCAGAGAGGCAAAGTTCCCTCCTTCCCTTTCATCTTCCTCTAGCCCTTCATAATTCATGTGTGTGCACCTCAGGCAAAAAGTCTACGGTCAGGTGTGTAATTAAGGCTCTCGTCTTCCTTCTTTTTCTGCAACTCCCCTCCTCTCCATGGCGACGGGAGTCCATCTTCTTATCTGTTTTAATTTAACACTGAACAAAAAATACAAACGGAACATGTAAAATGTTGGTCCAATGTTTCATGAGCTGAAATAAAAGATCCCACAAATGTTCCATACGCACAAAAACAAAGCTTATTTCTCTAAAATTCTGGGCACAAATGTGTTTACATCCCTGTCAGTGAGCATTTCTCATTTGCCAAGACAATCCATCCACCCGAAGCTGATTAAACAGCATGATCATTACACCTTGTGCTGGGGACAATAAAAGGCCACTCTAAAAGTTGCAGTTTTGTAACACAACACAATTCCACAGATTGCTAAAGTTTTGAAGGAGCTTGCAATTGGCATGCTGACTGCAGGAATGTCCACCAGAGCTGTTGACAGAGAACTGACCATAGAGAAATGGGCCAAAAAAAAAGGGGGACAGAGCAGCCAACCTCCACAGAGGCTGACTGCTCTGCCCCCCTTAAGGACAGTGGAACTATGGACCTTCAGGCATAAAGGCCCTCACTCCCTATCCAGTAACAGGCCTCCCTCTCTGGCATGAGAGTACACATACAGGCAGTTAGGCCCTTACTCACCACCCGGGTAACACCCCTCTATTTTCAGGGATGATTCCAGCAGGGGACCCCCCCCCCCCCACCTCCACAACCTTGCATACCAGGTGAACCAGGGCACCCACACTTAACTCATAAGCTGCCTTCAACTACCATAAGCCGGCCTCCAACGTCATTTTAGAGAATTTGACAATTACGTCCAACTGGCCTCACGACCACAGACCTAGTGTTCAGAACATCTACATCCGACTTCTTCACCTGCGGGATCGTCTGTGACCAGCCACACGACGGACAGCTGATGAAACTGAAGGGGTATATCTGTCTGTAATAAAGCTCTTTTGTGCGGAACAATTCATTCTGATTGGCTATGCCCCTGCCCAGTCATGGGAAATCAATAGATTAAATCAATAGATTAGGGCCTACTGCATGTACTTCAATTCAACTCAGTAAAACCATTGAAATTGTTGTTGTGTTTATATTTTTGTTCAGTATCGACGTTCAGAGTGCATGCACCACATGCACTTTTACTACAGGAAGTAAATAATTATATTCTACAGGTTGATAATTCTGTTCTATTCTGGTTTATCGGGTCATAATATCATCTCTCCGCGGTCCACTTAGCTCCGGCAGTTAAATAAAGATGGGAATGTCAGAGAGGAGCTCAAATAGATATAGATTGCTATCGCAATTTGGGAATGTCAATGACTGCTCCTGATCGGAGCGCCGTGACTGTCTGGTACAGCAAGGGGCAGAGGATACTCTCACAGTAAGCCCGCTGCAAATGTGTCTGCAATGCAGACCTTGAAGGGGAGGGAGAGCTTTTTTGACCTCTGGCTCTCGGGTCAGGGTTTAAACCCATGGTAGGACGTATTGTTCCCTATCCATCAGGGAAGGGCACGTTTACCTGACAGTCAGTCACGCTGTGACCCCATCAATCAAAAGTGCCAACTGGGAACACGGGATCGTCACCAATGGGTACCGACGGAGGAGTGATTACCATTTCTAAGTGGTTAGCAGCCTAAAATTGGATCATACGATGTATACGATGAATAATAAATATCTCCATGTATTTGAAAAGGACTTGCAGTATGTGCTGTTTTAGAGTTTCCGTGTGTCGGGCTCAAAACGAATGACAGAAATGAATACAATGTGATTTTTTTTTGTTTTTTTATGGTAATTTCAGTGGGGGAAATGTTTATATTATGCTAATTCCAGTCATTTTAATCATACAGCGGCAACAATGAAAGCCTACAGCTTCAAATGATGAGTACTTTTTGACATTCCAAGGTTAATGAGAGTTTACAGAAATATGCCAAATTAACAAGCCACTGCAACTTCTCTGAAGATGAAGAGAATGCGGGAGCCATTGTTGTGGTAATCAGCGTTAACATACTGTCATTCCTCTTCAACTAACTGTACAGTAAGTCTACTGTGGGTGGGCATATCCAGAAGGAAAGAGGACAGGTGATAACAATGCTCTCCGTATTGAAATTAGTCCAATTCTCTTTTCTTGCTTGCTGCGAGAATATAATGGAGATGTCAAGGCTTTTCGTCTTCATAGGGCCCCTTATCTGCAATATAATCCTTTGGAGAGGCTTTTGCTGTATTGTGACACTATGGTGTCGTGGAAATGTGTTGACAAGACATGCTGCGACGTTGCGGAAGCAGCGACAAGGTCCTCAGTGCCAATTATTTCCAGGTTACGGGGACTAACAAAGCGGGATGATTAATGAAGACTTCCTGCCAAAAGGCAATTGTGACAGAGCTGATGGAAGGAGGTCATCGAGATATCATTGCTTCTTATTGGTCCGTGACACCGTTTTTCTACAGTGACAGAAAGAGATAACAATCTGTCCTTTGCATATGCAATTAAAAAAGCATTCCTCATGTCAGATACTTCACAGAGATTGGAAAATGGGATTGATGTGAGTAACCTTTTCAGAGGGACTGTGTAGTGCCTTTTCAGAGGGACTGTGTAGTGCCTTTTCAGAGGGACTGTCTCGTGGCTTTTCAGAGGGACTGTCTCGTGCGTTTTCAGAGGGACTGCCTAATGCGTTTTCAGAGGGACTGCCTAGTGCCTTTTCAGAGGGACTGTCTCGTGCGTTTTCAGAGGGACTGCCTAATGCCTCTTCAGAGGGACTGTCTATTGCCTTTTCAGAGGGACTGCCTAATGCCTTTTCAGAGGGACTGCCTACTGCCTTTTCAGAGGGACTGCCTAGGGCCTTTTCAGAGGGACTGTCTCGTGCCTTTTCAGAGGGACTGACTACTGCCTTTTCAGAGGGACTGCCTACTGCCTTTTCAGAGGGACTGTCTAGGGCCTTTTCAGAGGGACTGTCTAGGGCTTTTTCAGAGGGACTGTCTCGTGCCTTTTCAGAGGGACTGCCTACTGCCTTTTCAGAGGGACTGTCTACTGCCTTTTCAGAGGGACTGTCTATTGCCTTTTCAGAGGGACTGCCTACTGCCTTTTCAGAGGGACTGTCTATTGCCTTTTCAGAGGGACTGCCTAATGCCTTTTCAGAGGGACTGCCTACTGCCTTTTCAGAGGGACTGCCTAGTGACTTTTTATTTATTTAATCTTTATTTAACTAGGCAAGTCAGTTAAGAACAAATTCTTATTTACAATGACGGCCTACCCCGACATAACCCGGACGATGCTGGGCCAATTGTGCGCCGCCCTGTGGGATTCCCGATCACGGCCGGTTGTGATATGTTATATGTATACCAGACTATAACGTGAATCCCAGACTATAACGTTATAACAACGTTATAGTCTGGGATACATGGATGAGCTATGTTGAGAATACAGAATACAGTATGTATGTACATAGGGCAGCAGTCTCTAAGGTGCAGGGTTGCGTACCGGATGGTAGTCGGCTAGTAACAGTGACTAAAGTTCAGGACCTGGTCTGATGGTCTGGAGATAGAAGCTGTTTTTCAGTCTCTCAGCGCTAGCTTTGATGCACCTGTACAGTCTCCGCCTTCTAGATGGTAGCGGGGTGAACAGGCCGTGGCTCAGGTGGCTGAGGTCCTTGATGATGTTCTTGGCCTTCCTGTGACACCGGGTGCTGAAAAAGTCCAGAAAATGTCCTGGAGGGCAGGCAGTGTGCCCCCAGTGATGCATTAGGCTGACCGCACCACCCACTGGAGAGCTCTGCGGTTGCGGGCGGTGCAGTTGTCGTACCAGGTGGTGATACAGCTTGACAGAATGCTCTTGATGGTGCATCTGTAGAAATTTGTGAGGGTCTTACGGAACAAGTATAATTTCTTCAGCCTCATGATGTTGAAGATGTGCTGTTGCCGGTGTTGGTGAAGACCAGGTCCTCAGTGATGTGCACGTAGGATTTACCCAGGTGTTTTACCCCAGTGTTTTACCCAAAAGGCCCAGGATCTAGCCAGGTGTTTTACCCCAGTGTTTTACCCAAAAGGCCCAGGATTTACCCCAGTGTTTTACCCCAGTGTTTTACCCAAAAGGCCCAGGATTTACCCAGGTGTTTTACCCCAGTGTTTTACCCAAAAGGCTCAGCATCTGCCCAGGTGTTTTACCCCAGTGTTTTACCCAAAAGGCCCAGGATCTAGCCAGGTGTTTTACCCCAGTGTTTTACCCCAGTGTTTTACCCAAAAGGCCCAGGATTTATCCAGGTGTTTTACCCCAGTGTTTTACCCAAAAGGCCCAGGATTTACCCCAGTGTTTTACCCAAAAGGCCCAGGATTTACCCAGGTGTTTTACCCCAGTGTTTTACCCAAAAGGCTCAGGATCTACCCAGGTGTTTTACCCCAGTGTTTTACCCAAAAGGCCCAGGATCTAGCCAGGTGTTTTACCCCAGTGTTTTACCCAAAAGGCCCAGGATTTACCCAGGTGTTTTACCCCAGTGTTTTACCCAAAAGGCTCAGGATCTACCCAGGTGTTTTACCCCAGTGTTTTAACCAAAAGGCCCAGGATCTAGCCAGGTGTTTTACCCAAGTGTTTTACCCAAAAGGCCCAGGATTTACCCCAGTGTTTTACCCCAGTGTTTTACCCAAAAGGCCCAGGATTTACCCAGGTGTTTTACCCCAGTGTTTTACCCAAAAGGCTCAGCATCTACCCAGGTGTTTTACCCCAGTGTTTTACCCAAAAGGCCCAGGATCTAGCCAGGTGTTTTACCCCAGTGTTTTACCCCAGTGTTTTACCCAAAAGGCCCAGGATTTACCCAGGTGTTTTACCCCAGTGTTTTACCCAAAAGGCCCAGGATTTACCCCAGTGTTTTACCCAAAAGGCCCAGGATTTACCCAGGTGTTTTACCCCAGTGTTTTACCCAAAAGGCTCAGGATCTACCCAGGTGTTTTACCCCAGTGTTTTACCCAAAAGGCCCAGGATCTAGCCAGGTGTTTTACCCCAGTGTTTTACCCAAAAGGCCCAGGATTTACCCAGGTGTTTTACCCCAGTGTTTTACCCAAAAGGCTCAGGATCTACCCAGGTGTTTTACCCCAGTGTTTTACCCAAAAGGCCCAGGATCTAGCCAGGTGTTTTACCCCAGTGTTTTACCCAAAAGGCCCAGGATTTACCCCAGTGTTTTACCCAAAAGGCACAGGATCTAGCCAGGTGTTTTACCCCAGTGTTTAACCCAAAAGGCCCAGGATTTACCCCAGTGTTTTACCCAAAAGGCCCAGAATTTACCCTAGTGTTTCACTCAAGAGGCTCAGGATCTACCCCAGTGTTTTACCAAAAAGGCTCAGGATTTACCCCAGTGTTTTACCAAAATTGATCAGGATTTACCCCAGTGTTTTACCAAAATTGATCAGGATTTACCCCAGTGTTTTACCCCAAAAGGCTCATGATTTACCCCAGTGTTTTACCCCAGTGTTTTACCCCAAAAGACTCAGGATTTACCCCAGTGTTTTACCCAAAATTGATCAGGATTTACCCCAGTGTTTTACCCAAAATTGATCAGGATTTACCCAAAAGGCTCAGACTCCTCTGTTTCCATCTACGTGGGCTGGCACCCATGTCTCACTGGGCCATGGCTCCGGCAGACCTGCTCTCACTTAGAGACAAAGCCAGGCCACTGGTACTTTTCAGCTGTCATTTACATAACAAGGGTTAAATGTGGACTTTGACACCTTCTCACAAAGCAACTGTCTTGATGATGCAGATGTTGTTGATTCTGCTGAGTCTTCACTGTCAGCCCTAGATATGTAAACACCATGTCCCTAGTATAACATCAGGGTGGAACACTGGTGTTACTGTGGAAAAGCAACACTAGAGACTCATTCACTGGGAACTATCACAACAAATAGTCTCACTCTCCTCCCAGGTACTAAAGTGGCTTGCGAAAGTATTCACCCCCCTTGTCATTTTTCCTATTTTGTTGCCTTACAACCTGGAATTTAAATTGATTTTTTGGCGGTTTGTATAATTTAATTTACACAACATTCATACCACTTTGAAGATGCAAATTATGTTTATTTGTGAAACAAACAAGAAATGGGACAAAAAAAACGGAAAACTTGAGCGTGCATAACTATTCACCCCCCCAATGTCAATACTTTGTAGAGCCACCTTTTGCAGCAATTACAGATGTAAGTCTCTTGGGGTATGTCTCTAAAAGCTTAGCACATCTAGCCACTGGGATTTTTGCCCATTCTTCAAGGCAAAACTGCTCCAGCTCCTTCAAGTTGGATGAGTTCTGCTGGTGTACAGCAATCTTTAAGTCATACCACAGATTCTCAATTGGATTGAGGTCTGGGCTTTGACTAGGCCATTCCAAGACATTTAAATGTTTCCCCTTAAACCACTCAAGTGTTGCTTTAGCAGTATGCTTAGGGTCATTGTCCTGCTGGAAGTTGAACCTCTGTCCCAGTCTCAAATCTCTGGACTGAAACAGGTTTCCTTCAAGAATGTCCCTGTATTTAGCGCCATCCATCATTCCTTCAATTCTGAACAGTTTCCCAGTCCCTGCCGATGAAAAACATCCCCACAGCATGATGCTGCCACCACCACTGTGGGGATGGTGTTCTTGGGGCGATGTGAGGTGTTGGGTTTGCGCCAGACATAGCATTTTCCTTGGTGGCCAAAAAGCTCAATTTTAGTCTCATCTGACCAGAGTACCTTCTTCCATATGTTTTTTTGCGAACACCAAACGTGTTTGCTTATTTTTTATTTTGGGCAATGGCTTTTTTTCTGGCCACTCTTCTGTAAAGCCCAGCTCTGTGGAGTGTACAGCTTAAATTGCTCCTATGGACAGATACTTCAATCTCCACTGTGGAGCTATGCAGCTCCTTCAAGGTTATCTTTGGTCTCTTTGTTGCCTCTCTGACTAATGCCCTCCGTGCCTGGTCTGTGAGTTTTGGTGGACGGCCCTCTCTTGGCAGGTTTGTTGTGGTGCCATATTCTTTCAATTTTTGGGATGTTTGAAGTTTCTGATATTTTTTTGTAATCCAACCCTGATCTGTACTTCTCCACAACTTTGTCCCTGACCTGTTTGGAGAGCTCCTTAGTCTTCATGGTGCCACTTGATTGGTGTTGCCCCATGCTTAGTGGTGTTGCAGACTCTGGGGCCTTTCAGAACAGGTGTATATATATATTTAGATCATGTGATAGATCATGTGACACTTAGATTGCACACAGGTGGACTTTATTTAACTAGTTATGTGACTTCTGAAGGTAATTGGTTGCACCAGATCTTATTTAGGGGCTTCAGACCAAAGGGGGTGAATACATATGCACGCACCACTTTTTTATTCTTTATACTTTTTGAAACAAGTCATTTCACTTCACCAATTTGGACTATTTTGTGTATGTCCATGACATGATTTCCAAATAAAAATCTATTTAAATTACATGTAATGCAACAAAGAAATGTCTGCTCACTGTCAACTGTGTTTATTTTCAGCAAACTTAACATGTGTAAATATTTGTATGACCACAACAAGATTCAACAACTGAGACATAAACTGAACAAGTTCCACAGACATGTGACTAACAGAAATTGAATAATGTGTCCCTGAACAAAGGGGGGGGGTGGGTCAAAATCAAAAGTAACAGTCAGTTTCTGGTGTGGCCACCAGCTGCATCTCCTCCTCATGGACTGCACCAGATTTGCCAGTTCTTGCTGTGAGAAGTTACCCCACTCTTCCACCAAGGCACCTGCAAGTTCCCGGACATTTCTGGAGGGAATGGCCCTAGCCCTCCGATACAACAGGTCCCAGATGTGCTCAATGGGATTGAGGTCTGGGCTCTTCGCTGGCCATGGCAGAACACTGACATTCCTGTCTTGCAGGAAATCACGCCCAGAACGAGCATTAAACTGGTGGCATTGTCATGCTGGAGGGTCATGTCAGGATGAGCCTGCAGGAAGGGTACCACATGAGGGAGGAGGATGTCTTCCCTGTAACGCACAGCATTGAGATTGCCTGCAATGACAACAAGCTCAGTCCAATAATGCTGTGACACACCACCCCAGACCATGACGGACCCTCCACCTCCAAATCGATCCCGCTCCAAAGTACAGGCCTCGGTGTAACGCTCATTCCTTCGAAAATAAACCAGAATCCGACCATCACCCCTGGTGAGACAAAACCGTGACTCACTGAAGAGCACTTTTTGCCAGTCCTGTCTGGTCCAGCGACGGTGGGTTTGTGCCCATAGGCGAGGTTGTTGCCGGTGATGTCTGGTGAGGACCTGTCTTACAACAGGCCTACAAGCCCTCGGTCCAGCCTCTCTCAGCCTATTGCGGACAGTCTGAGCACTGATGGAGGGATTGTGCGTTCCTAGTGTAACTCGGGCAGTTGTTGTTGCCATCCTGTACCTGTCCCGCAGGTGTGATGTTCGGATGTACCGATCCTGTGCAGGTGTTGTTACACGTGGTCTGCCACTGCGAGGACGATCAGCTGTCCATCCTGTCTCCCTGTAGAGCTGTCTTAGGCATCTCACAGTACAGACAATGCAATTTATTGCCCTGGCCACATCTGCAGTCCTCATGCCTCCTTGCAGGATGTACCTGTCCTGCAGGTGTGATGTTGACTACAAACTTTCTTTACCCAACCGTGGGACAGACTATGCTTGTTCCCACACTCGGGACTCTGACTCTCTATTGGTTACGCAGACTTTTGGCCTCCCATCCGATTCATGTGCATGTACATCCTGGCCCATCTACTGTTGCTAGCCCCAATTCTGACTTGTGCTCTGATATCTGCTTCACTGGTTTCTGCTCTCGTAAAAGCCTGGGTTTTCTGCACGTTAACACTAGAAGCTTATTACCTAAAATGGATCAATTGAAAGTGTGGGTTCACAGCTCCAATCCAGATGTGTCGTTTATTACTGAGACGTGGTTAAGGAAGAGTGTTTTGAATACTGATGTTAACCTTTCTGGTTATAACCTTTTCGGCAAGACAGATCTTCCAAAGGTGGAGGAGTGGCAATCTTTACCAAGGATCACCTTCAGTGCTCGGTTGTCTCCACCAAGTCTGTCCCCAAACAATTTGATTTGTTGGTTTAAGTATTCATTTTTCAAATAGCTCCTTGTTGACTGTTGCTGGGTGCTATCGTCCTCCATCAGCATCGGCCTGTACCCTACCTGCCCTAAGCTCTCTCCTGGCCCCCTACACCAAGTCTGAATTTGTCCTGCTAGGTGACCTAAACCGGGACATGCTTAAACCACCTAACCAAGTCCTAAAGCAATGGGACTCCCAATATTTCTCAGATTATTACCAACCCCAAAAGGTATGACTCCAAACACCCAGAAAAGACTACTCTTCTTGATGTTATCCTCACAAATAATCCTGATAGGTATCAGTCTGTTGTTTTCAGTAATGACCTTAGTGATCACTGTTTTACAGCCTGTGTTCGTAATGGCTGCTCAGTGAAACGACCTGTCCTGATTTGTCATAGACGCTTGCTAAAAAACTTTAATGAGCAAGCCTTCCTTCATGACCTGGGCTCTCTCTCTCTCTCAGCTTGATCCCCTCTGTCGAGGACGCTTGGACCTTCTTTTTTGATATTTTCAGTGGTATTGTTAAGAAACACGTCCACATAAAGAAAATGAGAATTAAAAACCGGTTCAGCCCCTGTTTCGAACGTGATCTTGCAGAGTTACCCCACCTCAAGAATTGCATTTGGCGAAAGGCTCGGCACACGCATACTCAGGCTGACTGGAAGGCCAAAGGGCACTCAGGCTGTCCGGAAGGCCAAAGTTAGTTACTTTAAGGAGTAGTTCTCTCTCTGTGGGTCTAACCCCAAGAAGTTCTTGGAAACAGTTAAAGACCTGGATAATAAACCTTCCTCCTCACAGCTGCCCATGTCCCTTATAGTTTATGGTGTGGTTGTTACTGACAAGAAGCACATGGCTGAGCTCTTTAATCACCACTTCATTAAGTCAAGATTCCTAATTGACTCAGACATGCCTCCTTGCCCTGCTATAAAGTGACTGCAGGCAGTCACTGAGTCCGAGGAGCTACTGAAACTTGATCCCAAAAAACATCTGGGTCAGATGGTTTAAACCCTTTCTTCTTTAAGGTTGCTGCTCCCATCATCGCCAAGCCTATCTCCAACCTTTTTAACCTGTCTCTCCTTTCTGGGGAGGTTCCCATTGCTTGGAAGGGAGCCACGGATTGTCATTTATTTAAAGGGAGAGATCAAGCTGATCCTAACTGTTATAGGCCTATTTCTATTTTGCCCTGTTTTATCAAACATGTTGGAAAAACTGACTGGCTTTCTTGATGTCTATAGTATTCTCTCTGGTATACAATCTGGTTTCTGCTCAGGTTATGGATGTGTCACTGCAACCCTAAAGGTTCTCAATGATGTCACCATTACCCTTGATTCTAAGCAATGTTGTGCTGCTATTTTTATTGACTTGGCCAAAGCTTTTGATACGGTAGACCATTCCATTCTTGTGGGCCGGCTAAGGAGTATTGGTGTCTCTGAGGGGTCTTTGGCCTGGTTTGCGAACTACCTCTCTCAAAGAGTGCAGTGTATAAAGTCTGAAAATCGGCTGTCTCTGCCACTGCCTGTCACCAAGGGAGTACCCCAAGGCTCAATCCAAGGCCACATGCTCTTCTCAATTTACATCAACAACATAGCTCAGGCAGTAGGAAGCTCTCTCATCCATTTATATGCAGACACAGTCATATACTCAGCTGGCCCCTCCCCGGAATTTGTGTTAAATGCTCTACAACAAAGCTTTTGTAGTGTCCAACAAGCTTTCTCTACCCTCAACCTTGTTCCGAACACTTCCAAAACAAAGGTCATGTGGTTTGGTAATAAGAATGCCCCTCTCCCCACAGGTGTGATCACTACCTCTGAGGGTTAAAAGCTTGAGGAGCTTGGGAGTATGGCTAGACGCTACACTGTCCTTCTCTCAGCACATATCAAAGCTGCAGGCTAAAGTAAAATCTAGACTTGGTCTCCTCTATCATAATCACTCCTCTTTCACCCCAGCTGCCAAACAAACCATGATTCAGATGACCATCCTATCCATGCTATATTATGGAGACATAATTTATAGATCGGCAGGTAAGGGTGCTCTCGAATGGCTAGATGTTCTTTACCATTCGGCCATCAGATTTGCCACCAATGCTCCTTATAGGACAAATCACTGCACTCTATACGCCTGTGTAAACTGGTCATCTCTGTATACCCGTCGCAAGTCCCACTGGTTGATGCTTATTTATAAAATCCTCTTAGGCCTCACTCTCCCCTATCTGAGATATCTACTGCAGCCCTCATCCTCCACATACAACACCCGTTCTGCAGGTCACATTCTGTTAAAGGTCCCCAAAGCACCCACATCCCTGGGTCGCTGGTCTTTTCAGGTTGCTGCAGTTCGCGACTGGAACAAGCTGCAACAAACACTCAAACTGGACGGTTCTACATCTCTTCATTCAAAGACTCAATCATGGACACTCTTACTGACAGCTGTGGCTGCTTTGCGTGAGGTATTGTTGTCTCTACCTTCGTTCCCTTTGTGTCGTTGTCTGTGCCCAGTAAAGTTTGTACCATGTTTTGTGCTGCTACCATATTGTTTTTATGTTGTGTTGATACCATGCTGTGTTGTCATGTGTTGCTGCCTTGCTATGTTGTTGTCTTAGGTCTCTCTGTATGTAGTGTTGTGTTGTCTCTCTTGTCGTGATGTGTGTTTTGTCCTCTATTTATATGTTATATATTTTTATTTTTAATCCCAGGCCCCTGTCACCGCAGGAGGTCTTTTGCCTTTTGGTAGGCCAGCATTGTAATTATGAATTTGTTTTTAACTGACTTGCCTAGTTAAATAAAGATTAAATAAAATAAAAATACAGTTTTGGGGATGTACCGATCCTGTTCAGGTGTTGTTACACGACCACGGTGAGGATGATCAGCAGTCCATCCGGTCTCCTTGTAGCGCTGTCTTAGGCGTCTCACAGTACAGACATTGCAATTTATTGCCCTGGCCACATCTGCAGTCTTCATGCCTCCTTGCAGCATGCCTAAGGCACGTTCACGCAGATGAGCAGGGACCCTGGGCATCTTTCTTTTGGTGTTTTTCAGAGTCAATAGAAAAGCCTCTTTAGTGTCTTAACTTTTCATAACTGTGACCTTAATTGCCTACCGTCTGTAACCTGTTAGTGTCTTAACGACCGTTCCACAGATGCATGTTCATTAATTGTTTACGGTTCATTGAACAAGCATGGGGAACTGTTTTAAACCCCTTTGCAATGAAGATCTGTGAAGTTATTTGGATTTTTATGAATTATCTTTGAAAGACAGGGTCCATGAAAAAGTGAGTTTATATAATGACACGTAAATGAGAAAGACTACGCCTGAAAAAATGACTAGCAGAGCACAGCAATGACGCAAGAATTGGCCATTTGAAAAAAGCGTCAGAGAAAGTAGGAAGGCATAACCTGTTGAGACGAGCATTACATCTTTCTTATAACAACGTTGTGTGAGGCTACTAAAACTCCTCTCAATAAAAGAGAAATGTCATAGAATACAACATTGCAAGAACAGATCACGCTGTAGTCAAGATGTTAACAGAATGTGTCATTTGTCCTCTTAAAAACAAAAACTAGAAAGATTTTGATTCCCCAAAAAGAAAGGAAATTCTTGCATACTTCATCCATATTTTATTTTTGCAATAAGACTAGCGTGTAGTTCCAGTAGTTAGCTACACCCACTACATGGTGTAATATTGGTGTTGTGGAGAAATGACCAGGCAGGAGACGGGAGTACAGTTAGTTTTCGTTTAGTCAAAACCCCTTGTGCGCTACAGTTCCCGGCACCCCAGTGCGCATGTGCATTTCCCATTAGGTGTAGTAACGTAACACTGCCGTAATGCATTACTGCTTAGTAACAGCACAGTAACTAATATAAACAGATGCGGATCCCAGATACTACACATGTGAAAAAAAAGTTATTAACACCATGACCGGCCAGGTCGCAATTGTAAATGAGAACTTGTTCTCAACTTGCCTACCTGGTTAAATAAAGGTGAAATAAATAAATAAATAAATGTAAACATGGCCGAGATTTGAATTTAGTTCAACTACCACCAAGCTACTGCAAAATGTAGTTGAATTACTAGTTGAACTACATGAAGTGCCCTACTCCCCAACAACGGATGTGAATGTGAGTTGGGTTTAATGTGACTGAGAGGTCATTCTTAGTGCAGGTCCAGCAGATGAGTAAAGCCACATACCAGGAAATATGACACATAGATGTCATGAACTGCTGTTTTGAAGATGTCACTTTGACAAAACACACGAGACAATTACAATGACATATATCGTAGACATTTACGGCCATGAAAATGATTTCTTATGGAAAGTCCTACTCCATGCACATTTAACGAAAAATCAGTCTCCTAAGAATAACAAATGTCCAAATTTGGCTACAGATTGAGGCTCTTAATTTGACCTATATTGTCACAGCCAAATAATCTTGCAGCAACATGATTTGATTGTTTAGTCTATAATGTTGCTTGATCGGTGGTTAGGTTATTAGCTGGCCAAAAGTAGGCAACATGAAAAGTGCTATACTGTTAACCGTGTGTTAGTGTGGGTTTTCAGTGAATTTATGTAAATCACAAAGCTCATCTGCATGTCCTGCAGTGCAGGAAAATTCTCAGCAACAAAAGAGTGATCAAATTAATACCTTACTTCTAGATGTGGGAAAAACATGGCAGCTACAGTATTGAAAGATTTCAGCATGCAATGAAAATGCATTATATCCTCAATTCTTACAGATTCCCACAAAGTAGCTCATGAAATCAAAAAAGCCTTGTATAGCTTCTATTGACTACTTGATATTCACAGCATGTTTGCCTCAGTAGTTACATTAGAGTGCTTTTCTATTTGATTCCTCAAAGGGTGAACATCCACTATATGATTTACATGGGACCTGCTAGATAGAGTAGAGCATACTACAGATATGATTTACATGGGACCTGCTAGAGTAGAGCATACTACAGATATGATTTACATGGGACCTGCTAGAGTAGAGCATACTACAGATATGATTTACATGGGACCTGCTAGAGTAGAGCATACTACAGATATGATTTACATGGGACCTGCTAGAGTAGAGCATACTACAGATATGATTTACATGGGACCTGCTAGAGTAGAGCATACTACAGATATGATTTACATGGGACCTGCTAGAGTAGAGCATACTACAGATATGATTTACATGGGACCTGCTAGAGTAGAGCATACTACAGATATGATTTACATGGGACCTGCTAGAGTAGAGCATACTACAGATATGATTTACATGGGACCTGCTAGAGTAGAGCATACTACAGATATGATTTACATGGGACCTGCTAGAGTAGAGCATACTACAGATATGATTTACATGGGACCTGCTAGAGTAGAGCATACTACAGATATGATTTACATGGGACCTGCTAGAGTAGAGCATACTACAGATATGATTTACATGGGACCTGCTAGAGTAGAGCATACTACAGATATGATTTACATGGGACCTGCCAGAGTAGAGCATACTACAGATATGCCGCAGTAAACAGGGATGTGAATGTTGTGTGGCCCGTCTGTAAGTCCTTTTTCATGCTGTGGCAGAGTGCTAATGTGGCTGTCTACACGTCTGCCGGAGGAGACCACCCACTCTGACAAACACCAACATTTCCACTTCCACTTAACCGTCTTGACTGGCAATATCCTGGGGTAGTTATAGTAGTTAGTAGTTATAACACATTGCAGAGTTTATTGCATTCAAATGACTGGTGTAGATGACGGAAAAGTTTAGATTTACAAGTTATAAGCCAAGCCTGGCCTGCTTGTCAAGCTTAAACTTAAGTCAAACCTTGATTACTGCCGCTAATTAGTTGATTAGTTGAGCCTTTTGGGGACCCTAAACTATATTTTGGTTGGGAGGGCCCTACATCTCGCGGGCAAATAATTTTAGTGACTCCCTCTTGATGGTAGAGGGAATATTTTTTGTTTTAAAATTGAATTTCCTGCAATTCTACAAATGTTTCCAGAACATATATCATGTAATGATATCTGAGTGAGAGTGACTAACAAAATCAATGCGGGGCCCCTGAGGTCAGGGCCCCTGGGCACATGCCCTCTTGTGCCCGGTCGGAAATTCAGCCATGATTACTACAAGTTTAGATAGCTGGCTAGACTGACTTAGCAATTAAAGAATTAGCTAACGTTGCTAACTGAGTGACTGTCAGTGACTGACACAAGAGAAAAACTGCTGATGCACAACCACATTTTAAAATGGCACCTTGTGTATTCCTACTATTCTAACTCTCAACTGTAAGTTGAGACCTCAACTGGGTTGCTAAATTGGGGGGTCGGGAGATATAAGCAACCGCTTATGTCGCTTATGCCTGGAGCAGGCACTGGGAATATGATGAAGACTACACTCAAGC
The DNA here is from genome assembly GCF_057628025.1 of Oncorhynchus mykiss. NCBI lineage: Eukaryota > Metazoa > Chordata > Actinopteri > Salmoniformes > Salmonidae > Oncorhynchus > Oncorhynchus mykiss. The sequence continues at coordinate 8,899,438 of NC_143026.1, read as the reverse complement.
AGTTATCTGGACCTGTGAGATGGTCTGGAGTGACTAGACAAAAGTTAGATCAACACTGTCAACTAAAAGAGAGAAATAGCAATTGGACAAAAGCCAATGATTTTCCCAATGAGCTGACTTGACTTGGACATCCTCTGAGGACATAAACTCATTCATTGTCCTAACAGTCGCCTGAAACATCTGGAACAAAAGTTGAGTGGCTGCCCAGGGCATTGTTCCATGTCTCCTTTCCAGTTGACTCATGGGAAAGAGAATACACAAAGACACTGTGTTGCTGGGTCAAGAGGCTGAAAGGAGAAAGAAGCTTGACAGCTGTCTTCAGGAGTTGCGGAGGAAGAACCAGTCATCTCAGAGCCCTGTCCGAGACTGAATGCTGAATTCACTCAGAGCAAAATTGGAGGAAAAGCAGAAAAAAATGTATTGAAATGGATGTAGGTGACAGCATGACAAGTCATCTGCAACTCAATGTTCTAGCACTCTCTGTCCCGATGAAACTTTAACCAAGGCCTTTCCACTGTCTTTGGCAATAGGCAAGACATTCAGCCACTTGCCTACACCCTACAGTCCAACAGACTTTTGCAGTAATGGTCCACTCCTTTTCTCGATATCTACCCAAATGAATTAAATGAGTTTATTTACAGGTCAATGACAGATCGCATTATAATCCGTCTTTATCTACTACAGTGTACACTGCTTCGGCACAGTACTGTACAGCGTGCTCTTAAAACTCTGTCAACAACATCAATAGGTAGCACTTTGTGAAACCAGTGAGTTGCATCTTTAATCAAGGTTATTTCTGTCTGGGTAAAGGATCACTATTGACGAAGCGAGTGTTTGGGCTCCAGTGGTAAAAAGCTTAATTATGGAAAGGTGGAATGGTCAATATATATTGGACTGCTGATAAGAACATTGAACACAATTGACATCCAATTTACAGTCTTCTAATTGGTTCTGCAAGGGGAGCCATGGCTTGTTGGTAATCCCCTTTAGAGATCAAGAATCAGGTATGAGAGGATGGAATGATGGGATCGACTTCCGAACTGATGATAGGAGAGACATATTACATGCAGGAAATGTTGTTATTCAGTGAGAAACACTTGACATTCTCCGCCCATCTTGTCCATTGTAAACCCAATCTAACCACTGCCCATCACTTAGACTAGCCTTCCACTTGGACAGCCCCAACAGAGGTTACCTAATTGGATTTCAGTCCGCATAGTTTGCTTTAGGCAGCAACAAATATAATAACATGGGCCTTGATATACCCATAATTTAGTGTGAGGGCTTTCGGGAGGACTGAAACTTCCTGTGTCTAAAGTCCGGGGCATTTATCCAACTCGGCCTCACTTGGGTATACGGAGGCCATTGGAATGCATGAGCACACCCTGCTATGCATCTCACATATTAGCCCAGCTTTGAGTTTTCGGTGAAGCTTTTCTTCACAAAGACAATGAAGGTTGTTTAACTATGGGGCTTTGTAACTAGACCCTCCAAGACAGTTATGGTTGAGTAAATATGGGGCATTCGGAAAGTATACAAACCCCTTGACTTTTTACACATTTTGTTACTTTAGAGCCTTATTCTAAAATGGGTTAAATATATGTTTTTCTCATCAATCTACACACAATACCCCATAATGACAAAGCAAAAACATGTTTAAAAAAACTGAGTTCAATCTTGGTTTCATCAGACCAGAGAATCTTGTTTCTTATGGTCTGAGAATCCTTAAGGTGCCTTTTGGAAAACTCCAAGTGGGCTGTCATGTACCTTTTTACTAAGGAGTGGTTTCCGTCTGGCCACTCTACCATAAAGGCCTGATTGGTGGAGTGGTGCAGAGATGGTTATCCTTCTGGAAGGTTCTCCCATCTCCACAGAGGAACTCTGGAGCTTTGTCAGAGTGACCATCGGGTTCTTGGTCACCTCCCTGACCAAGGCCCTTCTCCCCTTTGCTCAGTTTGGCCGGCCGGCCAGCTATAGGAAGAGTCTTGGTGGTTCCAAACTTCTTCCATTTCAGAATGATGGAGGCCACTGTGTTCTTGGGGACCTTCAATGCTGCTGACATTTTTTTTGTACCCTTCCCCAGATCTGTGCCTCGACACAATCCTGTCTCTGAGCTCTGCGGACAATTCCTTCCACCTCATGGCTTGGTTTTTGCTCTGACATGCACTGTCAACTGTGGAACCTTATACAGACAGGTGTGTGCCTTTCCACATCATGTCCAATCAATTTAATTTACCACAGGTGGACTCCAATCAAGTTGTAGAAACACCTCAAGGATGATCAATGGAAACAGGATGCAGCTGAGCTCAATTTCAAATCTCATAGCAAAGGGTCTGAATGCTTATGTAAATAAGGTCTGTCTGTTTAAAAAAATATATATATTTGCTACAAAAAAACAAAGTTTTTTTGCTTTGTCATTATGGGTTATTATGTGTTGATTGGTGAGATTTTTTATTTATTTAATCCATTTTAGAAAAAGGTTATAATGTAACAAAATGTGGAAAAAGGGAAGGTGTCTGAATACTTTCCCTATGCACTGTAACAAGACATTCCAAGACAGGTCGGTAACTATGGGGCTTTATAACTAGATCCTACAAGACAGTAAAGGTTGGTAACTATGGGGTCTTATAACTAGAACCACCAAGACAGTTAAGGTTGTGTAACTATGGGGTCTTATAACTAGACCCACCAAGACAGTTAAGGTTGTGTAACTATGGGGCCTTATAACTAGATCCTACAAGACAGTAAAGGTTGGTAACTATGGGGTCTTATAACTAGACCCACCAAGACAGTTAAGGTTGTGTAACTATGGGGTCTTATAACTAGACCCACCAAGACAGTTAAGGTTGTGTAACTATGGGGTCTTATAACTAGATTCTACAAGACAGTAAAGGTTGGTAACTATGGGGTCTTATAACTAGAACCACAAAGACAGTTAAGGTTGTGTAACTATGGGGTCTTATAACTAGACCCACCAAGACAGTGAAGGTTGTCTTACTATGGGGCCTTATAACTAGAACCACAAAGACAGTTAAGGTTGTCTTACTATGGGTCTTTATAACTAGAACCACAAAGACAGTGAAGGTTGTGTAACTATGGGGCCTTATAACTAGAACCACAAAGACAGTGAAGGTTGTCTTACTATGGGGCCTTATAACTAGAACCACAAAGACAGTGAAGGTTGTCTTACTATGGGGCCTTATAACTAGACCCACCAAGACAGTGAAGGTTGTGGAACTATGGGGCCTTATAACTAGAACCACAAAGACAGTGAAGGTTGTCTTACTATGGGGCCTTATAACTAGACCCACCAAGACAGTGAAGGTTGTGTAACTATGGGGCTTTATAACTAGACCCACCAAGACAGTTAAGGTTGTCTTACTATGGGGCCTTATAACTAGAACCACAAAGACAGTTAAGGTTGTCTTACTATGGGGCTTTATAACTAGAACCACAAAGACAGTGAAGGTTGTGTAACTATGGGGCTTTATAACTAGACCCTCCAAGACAGTGAAGGTTGTCTTACTATGGGGCCTTATAACTAGACCCACCAAGACAGTGAAGGTTGTGTAACTATGGGGCTTCGGGGAAACGGTATATTGATGATGTTTTTGTTCTGTGGAGGGGTGATGCAAAACAGGTCCAGGGATTCCATGCTTTTCTTAACTCCTGTTCTGATCATTTGAGATTTACTATGCAATCTGATACACGTCAAATCAGTTTTCTTGATCTTGTGTGAAGATAATGTTCTATACACTGATCTTTACAGGAAGCCTACTGATCTTAACAGTTTTTTTTTAGGGCTGATAGTTGTCACCCACTTCCCTTGAAAAATAGTTTGCCCTACAGCCAATTCTGTTGAATCAAAATAATTTGCAAAAAACAATCAGATTTCGACAGAAATATGGCTGAGACGCAAAGGAAGTTCAAGGAGAGGGGCTACAAAAATGATCAGATTAATATTGCCATTGAGAAAATTCAAAACAAAACGAGACATGACCTTTTTCAAGGTCAGTCTCGCAAAAAGACGCATTCTTGTGTTCTAACTAACTGCTATTCAAAGTGTTCTGAACAAATTAAGGGAATTGCTCACAAACATTGGCACATTCTAAAATCCAATGATAGTCTCGGTAATGTGTTTTCGGACCTTCCCTTGGTCGTATTCTCGCGGGGCAGAAATCTCAGAGACCAATTGGTACACTCTGATTTACCACCCCAAGATATTCCTGAACAACGTCTATTTGCACCCCTACTGGATGGAAATTACAAATGTAATGGCTGTGCTCAATGCAATGGCACTTATAAATGTAGATCCTTCAAACACCCACAAACAGGGAAATCGATCCCAATCAAAGGTGTTATTACGTGCTCCACTAAGGCAGTTATTTATCTTATAACTTGTCCTTGTGGTAAAAATGATGTAGGTAAAACAAAGCGTGAATTAAAAGTACGTATCTCAGAGCATCGTAGCACCATTAGGTGTAAAAACTTTACTTATCCAGTTGCGGCCCACTTCTTGGAGGCAGGCCACTCGATTTCTTATCTGCGTTATTTTGGCATCAAACATGTCACCCTCCCTAGGAGAGGGGGTGACCTTGATAATTTATTGTTAAAACGAGAGGCTGCCTGGATCTTTAACTTAAAGACCCTTGCGCCCTTCGGTCTCAACGTAGACTTTGATCTGAAGCCATTCTTGTGATTATTGTGACTTTGCCATTGTAATTGTTTGTAAGCTTTTGTAGTCGAAAATGAATCTATGATCGTATGCTATCCATTTGTTGTTTGTATGCTGTTCTTTGTATGCCATTTTAATATTTGATAATTAACCAATGATATTAGGCCCCTCTTGACCATGATTACAGACACCTGTGTCTTTTGACACTATATAAACGAGTCATCCCGCAGTGTTTGTGATCATACCCTGATGAAGACAGCTTGGCTGTCGAAACGTTGGTAATTACATTTTTGCATCTGAGCTCCTAGAGTGTGCGGATCTCTTTTATTAGCTAGCTAGCCAGCACCTCGCCTAAATTGGTGTGTGTTTCTTTTTCTACTAGACTATGGGGCTTTGTAACTAGACCCTCCAAGACAGTGAAGGTTGTCTTACTATGGGGCTTTATAACTAGACGCACCAAGACAGTGAAGATTGTGTAACTATGGGGCTTTATAACTAGACCCTCCAAGACAGTGAAGGTTGTCTTACTATGGGGCTTTGTAACTAGACCCTCCAAGACAGTGAAGGTTGTCTTACTATGGGGCTTTATAACTAGACCATCCAAGACAGTGAAGGTTGTGTAACTATGGGGCTTTATAACTAGACCATCCAAGACAGTAAAGGTTGGTAACTATGGGGCCTTATAACTAGACCCTCCAAGACAGTTAAGGTTGTGTAACTATGGGGCTTTATAACTAGACCCTCCAAGACAGTGAAGGTTGTCTTACTATGGGGCTTTATAACTAGACCCTCCAAGACAGTGAAGGTTGTCTTACTATGGGGCTTTATAACTAGACCCTCCAAGACAGTGAAGGTTGTCTTACTATGGGGCTTTATAACTAGACGCACCAAGACAGTGAAGGTTGTGTAACTATGGGGCTTTATAACTAGACCCTCCAAGACAGTGAAGGTTGTCTTACTATGGGGCTTTATAACTAGACCCTCCAAGACAGTGAAGGTTGTGTAACTATGGGGCTTTATAACGAGACCATCCAAGACAGTGAAGGTTGTGTAACTATGGGGCTTTATAACTAGACCATCCAAGACAGTGAAGGTTGTGTAACTATGGGGCTTTATAACTAGACCCTCCAAGACAGTGAAGGTTGTGTAACTATGGGGCTTTATAACTAGACCCACCAAGACAGTGAAGGTTGTGTAACTATGGGGCTTTATAACTAGACCATCCAAGACAGTGAAGGTTGTGTAACTATGGGGCTTTATAACTAGACCCTCCAAGACAGTGAAGGTTGTGTAACTATGGGGCTTTATAACTAGACCCTCCAAGACAGTGAAGGTTGTGTAACTATGGGGCTTTATAACTAGACCATCCAAGACAGTGAAGGTTGTGTAACTATGGGGCTTTATAACTAGACCCACCAAGACAGTTAAGGTTGTGTAACTATGGGGCCTTATAACTAGATCCTCCAAGACAGTGAAGGTTGTGTAACTATGGGGCTTTATAACTAGACCCTCCGAGACAGTGAAGGTTGTGTAACTATGGGGCTTTATAACTAGACCCTCCGAGACAGTGAAGGTTGTGTAACTATGGGGCTTTATAACTAGACCCTCCGAGACAGTTAAGGTTGTGTAACTATGGGGCTTTATACTAGACCCTCCGAGACAGTTAAGGTTGTGTAACTATGGGGCTTTATACTAGACCCTCCGAGACAGTGAAGGTTGTGTAACTATGGGGCTTTATACTAGACCCTCCGAGACAGTGAAGGTTGTTTTACTATGGGGCTTTATACTAGACCCTCCGAGACAGTGAAGGTTGATAACTATGGGGCCTTCGAGCTCCAAGATGGATGAGCAGACTTCACAAGCACAGGCAGGCACCTTGTGAGAAAAAAGAGAAAGAGGGGAGAGAAATACATTGTTCTATCAAGGTTTAGAGGGAGAGATCTCTGTCAAAGGCTGCCATGGTGAGAAAAATACATAATTAGTGGTGCGCCTGTGAAACCGTCTCCCTTCGCAAAGGCTGTTTGATGTTCTGCTCCGACTCAGTTTCTATGATATCCACCGTCTCTTACGGTTCATGAGTTTGCAGGTTTTTACCCCAACTCTACTCGTGGATCTGATACAGGAGTCATACTGTGGTTGTCAGGATTATTGATGACATTTAAACTAAACATTATTATGTGACATCATACATGTCACAGACGCTCATTACCATTTTTGACAAATGAACGACCATATAAGGTCATTTAATCTCAGCAGAGACTAGCCAACTCAATCAGTCCATGGGTCATGATATCCCTTATGCCGTTTTCAAATGTCATGAATCGTGAAGGTTGCTGTTAGAGTAGCATAATAGATGCCTCAAAACTGTATAGTGTTACTAGATCATAAAAATAACTTTAATCCAAACACCACATACGTCAGTTTAGAATCCTATTTCCAAGATTATTCTATTACCACTGGAGCAGGGAAACGATACACAGTGTGTTTCTTGGTTGCTTATCACAGTGTCCTCTGTATAATGGTCTATGTTGTCCATGATTCAACAAATCCCTGAGGAGAAACACTGAGGTCAACCGACGAGCCGTGACGCTGAGCAAGATATAGGGATTTGTCCCGGCCTGTCACTCAAGAGACTAAATTAATTCTGTGCGGTGACTCTTATACCACGCTGTAGCACCTATATTGCAGAGACAAGCAGGATAATCTAAGCTTGGGCTTTATGCCATTTTATTTGACTTGTTTCAACACTAGAACCGCTACAGCAGTAATTTTTACTGCTCATAATTATATATTTTTTATTACTCTTATATATTTTAAGTAATAACTCCCCCTCCTTAACTCCTTCCTAAATACAGTGGGGCAAAAAAGTATTTAGTCAGCCACCAATTGTGCAAGTTCTCCCACTTAAAAAGATGAGAGAGGCCTGTAATTTTCATCATAGGTACACTTCAACTATGACAGACAAAATGAGAAAAAAAATCCAGAAAATCACATTGTAGGATTTTTAATGAATTTATTTGCAAATTATGGTGGAAAATAAGTATTTGGTCACCTACAAACAAGCAAGATTTCTGGCTCTCACAGACCTTCTTTAAGAGGCTCCTCTGTCCTCCACTCGTTACCTGTATTAATGGCACCTGTTTGAACTTGTTATCAGTATAAAAGACACCTGTCCACAACCTCAAACAGTCACACTCCAAACTCCACTATGGCCAAGACCAAAGAGCTGGCAAAGGACACCAGAAACAAAATTGTAGACCTGCACCAGGCTGGGAAGACTGAATCTGCAATAGGTAAGCAGCTTGGTTTGAAGAAATCAACTGTGGGAGCAATTATTAGGAAATGGAAGACATACAAGACCACTGATAATCTCCCTCGATCTGGGGCTCCACGCAATGATCACAAGAACGGTGAGCAAAAATCCCAGAACCACACGGGGGGACCTAGTAAATGACCTGAAGAGAGCTGGGACCAAAGTAACAAAGCCTACCATCAGTAACACACTACGCCGCCAGGGACTCAAATCCTGCAGTGCCAGACGTGTCCCCCTGCTTAAGCCAGTACATGTCCAGGCCCGTCTGAAGTTTGCTAGAGAGCATTTGGATGATCCAGAAGAAGATTGGGAGAATGTTATATGGTCAGATGAAACCAAAATATAACTTTTTGGTAAAAACTCAACTCGTCGTGTATGGAGGACAAAGAATGCTGAGTTGCATCCAAAGAACACCATACCTACTGTGAAGCATGGGGGTGGAAACATCATGCTTTGAGGCTGTTTTTCTGCAAAGGGACCAGGACGACTGATCCGTGTAAAGGAAAGAATGAATGGGGCCATGTATCGTGAGATTTTGAGTGAAAACCTCCTTCCATCAGCAAGGGCATTGTAGATGAAACGTGGCTGGGTCTTTCAGCATGACAATGATCCCAAACACACCGCCCGGGCAATGAAGGAGTGGCTTCGTAAGAAGCATTTCAAGGTCCTGGAGTGGCCTAGCCAGTCTCCAGATCTCAACCCCATAGAAAATCTTTGGAGGGAGTTGAAAGTCTGTGTTGCCCAGCAACAACCCCAAAACATCACTGCTCTAGAGGAGATCTGCATGGAGGAATGGGCCAAAATACCAGCAACAGTGTGTGAAAACCTTGTGAAGATTTACAGAAAACGTTTGACCTCTGTCATTGCCAACAAAGGGTAAATAACAAAGTATTGAGATAAACTTTTGTTATTGACCAAATACTTATTTTCCACCATAATTTGCAAATAAATTCATTAAAAATCCTACAATGTGATTTTCTTTCTCATTTTGTCTGTCATAGTTGAAGTGTACCTATGACGAAAATTACAGGTCTCTCTCATCTTTTTAAGTGGGAGAAATTGCACAATTGGTGGCTGACTAAATACTTTTTTGCCCCACTGTAAGTCTACATAACACACTGTTGGTGTTAGAACCTTCATATCACAAACACAACTGGAGTTACAGTTATCAGTTTTAGAAGGGCATGCAACTTTTTGAATGGTTTTCCCCCATTGACCCTCCTCCCAACAGTAGGGCCTGCTCCCCTCCTTCTCCCAACAGCAGGGCCTGCTCCCCTCCTTCTCCCAACAGTAGGGCCTGCTCCCCTTCTTCTCCCAACAGTAGGGCCTGCTCCCCTCCTTCTCCCAACAGCAGGGCCTGCTCCCCTCCTTCTCCCAACAGTAGGGCCTGCTCCCCTTCTTCTCCCAACAGTAGGGCCTGCTCCCCTCCTTCTCCCAACAGCAGGGCCTGCTCCCCTCCTTCTCCCTACAGTAGGGCCTGCTCCTCTCCTTCTCCCAACAGCAGGGTCTGCTCCTCTCCTTCTCCCAACAGTAGGGCCTGCTCCGCTCCTTCTCCCAACAGTAGGGCCAGCTCCCCTCCTTCTCCTTCTCCCAACAGTAGGGCCTGCTCCCCTCCTTCTCTCAACAGTAGGGCCTGCTCCCCTCCTTCTCCCAACAGTAGGGTCTGCTCCCCTCCTTCTCACAACAGTAGGGCCTGCTCCCCTCCTTCTCCCAACAGTAGGGCCTGCTCCCCTCCTTCTTACAACTGTAGGGCCTGCTCTGCTCCTTTCCCAACAGTAGGGCCAGCTCCCCTCCTTCTCCCAACAGTAGGGCCTGCTCCGCTCCTTCTCCCAACAGTAGGGCCAGCTCCCCTCCTTCTCCCAACAGCAGGGCCTGTTCCGCTCCTTCTCCCAACAGCAGGGCCAGCTCCGCTCCTTCTCCCAACAGCAGGGCCTGTTACGCTCCTTCTCCCAACAGTAGAGCCTGTTCTCCTCCTTCTTCCAACAGTTGAAAGTGCAGTGCCCAGCTGATAATCACCCTGATAATTGCTTTGAAACTGAAACTACACCAAAACTAATTTCACACATATGACAATGGATTAAATAAATGAGTAAAGTATGATGGGGAGAAACGGTGAGTTGATGAGCGAGGGGAAGCGAACAGTGAATAATTATGTAATCACCAATTGTGAATGAAGAAAAGGGCAGTCTTATCAGTCTACTCTGGGCCTACTAGGAGTAGGCTACACAGTGAGAGCGTGCGTAATTACACATGTTGAAAGGCTTTCAATACACTACATCACCAAAAGTATATTTACACCTGCAGCCAACAAGTGCTCAACATATGTGGGAACTCCTTCAAGACTGTTGGAGAAAGCATTCCAGGTGCAGCTGGTTGAGAGAATGCCAAGAGTGTGCAAAGCTGTCATCAAGGCAAAGGGTGGCTACTTTGAAGAATCTCAAATATAAAATGTATTTGGATTTGCTTAACACTTTTTTGGTTACTACATGATTCCATATGTGTTATTTCATGTCTTCACTATTATTCTACAATGTAGAAAATAGTAAAAAATAAAGAAAAACACAGGAATGAGTAGGTGTGTCCAAACTTCTGACTGGTACTATACATGTCCAAAAACATGAATGAAATCACACTGTTCCCATCATATCATTTTCATATTTTTAATACCATTCCATTCACCCATTCCAGCCATTATTATAACTTGTCCTCCCATCACCAGCCTCCTGTGGCGAAGAGCAGAATGTAGCAATTCACTATAGGGCCTCCAAAGAAATGGATCCGTCCTATCGGATGCGAGACGAACGTCACCAGTCTCAGGATCTCAGGAGCAGAGGACACTTGACACTTTGACAGTGCAGCGGGGCAACAGGACAAGGCCTCGCGAGGAGAACGGTGACAACCTGACAACCAACGCTACTCCCCACAGGCACGGACGTGCCGGTAGACATACCGCGCCAGCGCTACAGGGGGCCGACAGCGGGACAACTGGGTCAGACTGAAGAGGAATCGCCCTGAAGCCACATTGCTAGCTGATTATGGCACATCCTGGATCTCTGATGCATCAACTGCTATTCTAGAGAAAATAGTTTCTAATTTAAAAGGGTCTCAAATGAATCCATTTTAACCTCCGCTGAGATCCTTATTATGAACAGCGTCGCATGAAATCGTAAATAATACGCTGCCTGTCTGTTTTTTAGGAGTGTTAAATCACTCTGTTGAGCGGGAGTCATAGCTCCTTCCGTTCGGTGGCACAGAGGCGACAGTTTGAATGTCTCTCATTATGACGACAAGAGAGTCAATTTAGAAGGGCTGTAAGATTTGTGGCATAAAGTGTTGCAAAACAAGGTCTTATCATCTGCAATGCATCAGATTACATTATCCATAAAAAAAATAATAATCTGATTCTGTGCCCTTGCAAGCTGGGATCCTTAATGTTGAAACTGCCACGTCTGTTTTGGATATTACCGCAAGAAGGAAGTTACTGCAAACAACAAACAGCGTTTTATTTCCCCCTCAGACACACGCAATAGAACAGCAGATGATGTGCCGCAGTTTGCTTTACCACGCCGCTCCGCTTCTCACCTCAGTTTTGTCAACAAAGCAAAAACAATAGCAGAGGTGCTGGGACAAACAGTGGTGCTGAGGATTCCATCTTTAAGTACACTTTCAAGTGTTTGTCACTTTTGTCAAAGAGAGTTTAATCTCACGGCTTTCAAATGACTTGAAAACGTTCAATGAGGAACACAAGAGCCCTTCAAAATCCAATTTAGTTTTCCAGGACTTATTCACATTTCTTGGAGATGCTGCTATTTTGGAAAAAGACCCTAAAAGGCCTCATACGGAGATAATCTGTCTCCATTTATTCAGCCCTGATGAATCAAATGCAAAACTCCAACCTCTATTGACAAGAATCCGTTGCCCCCTGATAACTACTCTCCAGAAAGGCTCCAAATCGTTCAACTGAATAACATTTTTACAACCCATCTGATAACTCTAAATGAATAGAGCCAATCGTCGACCAGCCAGATGCATCCTGTGTCTCGTAACCTACTGCAACCTGGCAGACAATGCGCTGTTAGAACGGCACTGAGAAAGGGAATTAAAAAAAACGATGCCCTAACCACAGCTCCCTGCCAATCACAAATGGGCAAAGTCTGTAAGCGGCATGCCAGCTTGCCGGGAACTACACAGTTAGTATCTGAAGTACCTGTGGGCCTCTACTATAACGGACACGGAAGCTGTGAAGACTTGAGCTGAGCTTGTTAGACCTAAAAAAAACTCTGTTCTTGTGATGTGGGTGTACGTCAGCTCATGTTTTTTGACTAGGTTTATTAACTAAGAGCAGAACCATTTGTATGAAGGGCTATGCAGCGTTTGGCTCAGGTCCATCGAGACATGTGCTCAGCTTGTACCATCTTATTGCTCAATGAGGAGTGAAATATGGCTCTGCTACAGGCTGGAAACACTGCATCGTAAAATCTATATAATATCTGGCCATACTAAAAGTAAGTAGTGGCTATGCACATTAAAATAAATATGTCCTCGGTCAGGTGTGGGGCTGAAAATGAAGATATATTTTTATTCCTCAGTAAAAGTTGCATTTCATTTGTCCTTTGCTCAGTTAGCATTTCTTGCGATGGAGTAATTTTACATGAAGGATTCTACAATCTTGAACATCAAACAGTTAAATCCAAATGCCATTCTTTCACTCGTGTTTATGGTGTAATTTCACTCCTTAGAAAACACATTTTTTGTTTGACCTTTATTTAACAAGGCAAGTCAGTTAAGAACAAATTCTTATTTACAATGACGGCCTACCCCGGCCAAACCTGGGCGACGCTGGGCCAATTGTGCAACGCCCTATTGGACTCCTAATCACGGCCGGTTGTGATACAGCCTGGAATCGAACCAGGGTGTCTGTTGTGACGCATCTAGCACTGAGATGCAGTGCCTTAGACCGCTGCGCCACTCGGGGAGCCCAGCCCAGCTCATGCAACATTAGAGTCCTCATCAACTACTTCCAAATGAAAGGACACCTTAACACACGCATCCAAGCTGAAGGTGGTTGTGCGCCAAACTGCCGAGGTCACTTTCACAGCCCCTCTGTTTTATTCACACAGAGTGGTGGAACTCTCCTCAGTTACTTGACTCATGAATCAGTGGCGTTCTTCAGTACCGTTGACACATGCGTGAGCAAGGCCATATTTTTTATTCTAACGCCTGGGGTGTCGGCCAGACATCTGTCCATAGTGATTCATGACCATAGGAACAATCCTTTTTTTTTTCTTTTAAGCAGAGGGATGTTTGTGTCACTCCAGGAACAACAGTGGCACCACACACCACTGAGTATCTCATCTCTTTGTACCACTGCATTATTAGCTTGGAGCGCTACCACTTTAGCAGTAAACATTATGACAGTAAACATTATGACAGTAAACATTATGACAGTAAACATTATGACAGTAAACATTATGACAGTAAACATTAGGACAGTAAACATTATGACAGTAAACATTATGACAGTAAACATTATGACAGTAAACATTATGGCAGTAAACATTATGACAGTAAACATTATGGCAGTAAACATTATGACAGTAAACATTATGACAGTAAACATTATGACAGTAAACATTATGACAGTAAACATTAGGACAGTAAACATTATGACAGTAAACATTATGACAGTAAACATTATGACAGTAAACATTATGGCAGTAAACATTATGACAGTAAACATTATGACAGTAAACATTATGACAGTAAACATTATGGCAGTAAACATTATGACAGTAAACATTATGACAGTAAACATTATGACGACGGCATAAACAGCTAAGAACCGGGGCCTCCAACTAAAGATCTGAGCAATTTGAATCCACTTGAAGTTTAACGGCATTTGAACAATTAAAGACGCAAACTCAGAAGGGACACTTGTTTTTTTGGAGGGGGGGGGGGGGGGGGGGGGGAGAAAGTCAAGTACATAAAGGAGGAGAGAGAAAAGCGAGGGCAGACCCCCAGGATCTCCAGATGGAGTTATATATCCCACGGACAAAAGATGGATATCCAGGCTCTAAGAGACTGGGCGTAATTCCAAGCGGAGCGAATGATTTATCAGGATGCAATATGAGGCTATTTGCCACCCACAGCAGGTCTCTAGTAATATGAGGCTATTTGCCACCCACAGCAGGTCTCTAGTAATATGAGGCTATTTGCCACCCACAGCAGGTCTCTAGTAATATGAGGCTATTTGCCACCCACAGCAGGTCTCTAGTAATATGAGGCTATTTGCCATCCACAGCAGGTCTCTAGTAATATGAGGCTATTTGCCACCCACAGCAGGTCTCTAGTAATATAAGGCTATTTGCCACCCACAGCAGGTCTCTAGTAATATGAGGCTATTTGCCACCCACAGCAGGTCTCTAGTAATATAAGGCTATTTGCCACCCACAGCAGGTCTCTAGTAATATGAGGCTATTTGCCACCCACGGCAGGTCTTTAGTAATATGAGGCTATTTGCCACCCACGGCAGGTCTCTAGTAATATAAGGCTATTTGCCACCCACAGCAGGTCTCTAGTAATATAAGGCTATTTGCCACCCACAGCAGGTCTCTAGTAACATGAGGCTATTTGCCACCCACAGCAGGTCTCTAGTAATATGAGGCTATTTGCCACCCACAGCAGGTCTCTAGTAATATGAGGCTATTTGCCACCCACAGCAGGTCTCTAGTAATATGAAGGTCATATGGTTTGGTAAGAAGAATGCCCCTCGCTCCACCGGTGTGATTACTATCTCTGAGGGTTAAAAGCTTGAGGTAGTCACATCATACAAGTATGGCTAGACGCTACACTGTCCTTCTCTCAGCACATATCAAAGGCTAAAGTTAAATCTAGACTTGGTCTCCTCTATCGTAATCACTCCTCTTTCACCCCAGCTGCCAAACTAACCCTGATTCAGATGACCATCCTACCCATGCTAGATTACGGAGACATAATTTATAGATCGGCAGGTAAGGGTGCTCTCGAATGGCTAGATGTTCTTTACCATTCGGCCATCAGATTTGCCACCAATGCTCCTTATAGGACACATCACTGCACTCCATACTCCTCTGTAAACTGGTCATCTCTGTATACCCGTCGCAAGTCCCACTGGTTGATGCTTATTTATAAAACCCTCTTAGGCCTCACTCTCCCCTATCTGAGATATCTACTGCAGCCCTCATCCTCCACATACAACACCCGTTCTGCAGGTCACATTCTGTTAAAGGTCCCCAAAGCACACACATCCCTGGGTCGCTCCTCTTTTCAGTTCGCTGCAGCTAGCGACTGGACTCTTACTGACAGTTGTGGCTGCTTTGTGTGAGGTATTGTTGTCTCTACCTTTGTGCCCTTTGTGCTGTTGTCTGTGCTCAATAATGTTTGTACCATGTTTTGTGCTGCTACCATGTTGTGTTGCTGCCATGTTGTGTTGCTACCATGTTGTTGTCATGTCGTGTTGCTGCCATGCTGTGTTGTCATGTGTTGCTGCCATGCTATGTTGTTGTCTTAGGTCTCTCTTTATGTAGTGTTGTGTTGTCGTGATGTGTGTTTTGTCCTACATTTTTATTTTTAATCCCAGACCCCATCCCCGCAGGAGGCCTTTTGCCTTTTGGTAGGCCGTCATAGTAAATAAGAATTTGTTGTTCACTGACTTTCCTAGTTAAATAAAGGTTAAATTAAATAAATAAATAAATATGAGGCTATTTGTCACCCACAGAAAATCTCTCATATAGTACAGTACAGTACAGAGAGGTAGGACTTGTTGGTGTACTGTATTTTACTCTATACCAGTATTGATGCACAGACCAGTTTGGGTTTTTACTTTAAACTGTATTTGAATGTTTGGTTTGTTAAATGTGATACCCCACTCCGGCGTGTGAGATGTCGATTCTTATAGTTTAACTCCGTTTTCGAACTGTCTCTCACCCTCTCCTCCTTCATGCCGCTTCCCCATGTGTTTGCCACAACAAGCCCTGCAACCTGTCACTCAAGGAGAGCAGCAGTTGTCATGAGCACATGCCGTGCCGTTCACTCTGTCTACGAGGTCAGATGCAACAAGATGTTGGTGACATAACGATGCTGATTTCCAATTTGCTTCTTAATTAACGGTGCAATACGCAGAAATCGCTCCGCCATTTCCTAGTTGCTAAAATTCTAATAGTTTGCCTAATTTCAGTTAATGTGACAAAACAGAGAGAATCATTGTAGCATTTAAACCGCTGTGAAATATCTTTGCCATAACTCAAAATATTGTATTTTCAGCTGTTTGAAGCTGGTGTACAAAACCGAACGTAAAAGACGCAAAAGCGAAACTTAAGAACAGGACACATAGAAATAGCACATATAGAATAGATCTACCGCTTCTTAGACTTGCTTTCAATAAGAAATGTGAATTTTGTCAGGTTGCCCAAAAAGTTACCTATTGCAGCTTTAATATAAATCTACAGGCTTTCTATAATTACACTATTTGCTTGTCTGACTGCCTGCAAACAGCTAGTTTGTCTTTTCTTAGCAAGCTGTGGATAATATAAATTGTGTTAGCCGATAATGCTAATTGCTAGTTAGCTGGCTATCTAGCTGTGTACTCAGAGTCAGAGCAAATGTAGCTAGCTAATACAGCCTGATACCAGTGCTGGTGTAGACCTAGATCCTCATGTTAGTGCAACGGCATCTTCTAAATCAGAGCGGAATAGGCAAATATGTTAGCTAGCTAGCTACATGAGGTAAGAGAAAACATGAAATGTAACATCTAATTAGGGTCCCCTGGTAAACACTGACCAACACTTTGGTTCCTACACTGTCACAATAATCCTTCCCTGGGTTTTTCATTCATTGTCATGTCAAACAACACTGTATTCAAAGTGCTGCCCACTAAATTCCAACTATAGAATTACAATAGTTATCCTATTTACATGATTCAACAGTTCATCTATCAATTAGGCCTAAATCTTTTACCTAAATCATGCAGCCCTACTTGGCGCAGTGTGGAAATGATGACAAATTAGTGCAGAAAATGAAGACAATTATTTTGGGTTGAAGTTGAATTTTACAATATAAGACAATCAGAATGGGAAAATCACTTTGAATGTATATGTTGCCACCCCATGATCTTCAACTACTCATGAAATCATGTTTAGAACTTCTATTATTCAAAAACATAAAATACCGTCACACCTAGTTAACCAAGAGCCAGGTGTAGGATTAAACCTACCACTCATATTAATCCTTAATCAATCCTAATCATCTCCGTTAAATCCATTGTGTGTGGAAGCACTTAAAGATACAGTACGGGATCTTAAGCGCTTACACATTTGTAACATATTGTACGAATTGGAATTCATAACATATAAAACAATTTTGCAGGATGTTACATTTCATACGAAATGGAGGACGTAGTACACAAGTTTGTACACAAGTGTACAAGTTTCAACAGACCTTTTTCTTTCAAAACTACTGGCGTAAAACATACAAAAGCGCTGGAAAAATCACCTTAAGTACAAGTCAGACTGTACATTCAATAATTTTGTTACATAAGAATGAGTGGTGTAAATAACCATCTTGGCAACAGACACCGTGTCCATTGTAGAGAGACATACCCTTTAATTGAAGTGAGTGTAACGGTGCGTGGGACCAGAAGACTAGTGTTATCTCCCCAAGCTAATGCATAAGCTTTTGGTCTGGTGGCTAACACAGTCTTGTGGCACACAGAAGACCCATGTTCAAGTTCAGTTGGTCACATTGGTGAAGTGGTCCGGTGCCAGTCGGTCACATGGACAATAGCAGAGGTGGTTCCGGTGCCAGTCGGTCACATGGACAATAGCAGAGGTGGTTCCGGTGCCAGTCGGTCACATGGACAATAGCAGAGGTGGTTCCGGTGCCAGTCGGTCACATGGACAATAGCAGAGGTGGTTCCGATGCCAGTCGGTCACATGGACAATAGCAGAGGTGGTTCTGGTGCCAGTCGGTCACATGGACAATAGCAGAGGTGGTTCCGGTGCCAGTCGGTCACATGGACAATAGCAGAGGTGGTTCTGGTGCCAGTCGGTCACATGGACAATAGCAGAGGTTGTTCTGGTGCCAGTCGGTCACATGGACAATAGCAGAAGTGGTTCCGGTGCCAGTCGGTCACATGGACAATAGCAGAGGTGGTTCCGGTGCCAGTCGGTCACATGGACAATAGCAGAGGTGGTTCCAGTGCCAGTCGGTCACATGGACAATAGCAGAGGTGGTTTCGGTGCTAGTGGTCAATAGCAATGCCTGACTGTAATGATGTTGAATGAGTGACATAACATAACGCCATGGCACTTCATGGCCAATTAATTCATAGCAAATTTGAATCAGCAGGTGTCATATACATAATGAAAGGAGAGTTGCCATTACCGGTGATAGCTCATAGCTGACAGGCATTTATAGCACTCGTATGACAGCGTTTCAATAGTAATGTGTTTAAAAAAATACCCTTCTGCAATGCTCATAAACAGGTTGACAACTCAAGTGCTTTTCAATCAATCATACTCAAAATGGGCTATTTTTGGGCAGGGTGAGACAGAGCACTGGTAATTACAGAAGACAATAAGAACCGTCTGTGGAGGGGGATTGGCTTTCATCAGGAATAATGTTCACCCAGACCTCTGCCTTTACTGCATGCCATTAGGCAGCCAAATGATTCTTCGGGCCGTCAATTAATTGTTCTCTACTGGCTGACAAGCGATGTCAGATTTGTGCCTGTTATCATCCAAAACACTCCCATCTGCTGAAGACATCTACCTGCTCTCTGACCATGTGTAATGAATGTTTACTGATAGCCCCTTTGCATCCTATAAAAACATATATTTATTGGTGAATTGGTGGATTAGTTACTTGACTTCAGTGCGTTGACAAATTATATTTTGCTTGATAAAACAAGGGAGCCGTCAAGGATCGAGTGAGCAGCAGTTCAATTTAGGGTAGAGAAGTTAAAAAGATTAAGAGCTAATATATTTGACAAGATTGGTCATGACACTCCGAAGACACTCTGAGTTTGAACAAGGGTGTTTGCAAAAGTGAGGAGATTGAGGATGTTGACTGTTCCTGTTAAACTGCAAAAGGAGCTTTTTATGCAATTTGGTGAACGCCCAGAGTGCTAGTGTGGCTTATATAACGGAACGACAGTTAAGAGCAAGGATCTAGCAATTACTGCTGTTTTTAGCCTGTTTTCGATGGGATGCTAAATCAAGTGTTATAATGTGCGGCTTATTCAAGTTTCCAAAGTGGGTTTATAGTCTGGTGCTTGGGTAATCCCACAAAGCAATGTGTTAACAGTGTAGTTCTTCAGATTTACTCACATATCAAGTATCCTCTCTGCGCCACTCTAAACTAATACAAATACATGACACAGTGTGACTTTTCTCTGAACTTAAAAACCCTTGACATAGTAACCATTTGTGGAAAAACATGAGTGGAAATGCAACTAAACTGAAAAGTGTAGAGTGTATCAAGGAAAAATGTACCTATTAGGAATGATCACAATAAAATATGAAACCACTTTTATGCCAGCCTGCATTACAGTTTGGAAATTTTAATGGAAGTATCATAGACTACAGGAAACCTAAACGGAGACTACTACTAGCACATGGAAAGACTACAATCCCCCGTGGCTACAGAGTAACCCAATATAAATGGAGAATAACCTAGAGCTGCATTTGTAGTCCACTCAAGCAAACATGTCTGGAACACTTAGGCTGTGTTTACCCAGGAAGCCAAATTCTGATATTTGATTCACTAATTGCTCTTTTGACCAATCACATCAGATCTTTTCACATCAGATATTTTT
This sequence comes from Oncorhynchus mykiss, assembly GCF_057628025.1. Lineage (NCBI taxonomy): Eukaryota > Metazoa > Chordata > Actinopteri > Salmoniformes > Salmonidae > Oncorhynchus > Oncorhynchus mykiss. The sequence goes on along the minus strand of NC_143026.1, from coordinate 8,879,599 downwards.
CAGAGCTGATCTGATTGGTCAAAAGATCAATTAGTAAAGCTGTGACTGTCATGGAATTTTGGATGATGGTAATCGACCAGCCAAATGACCAGCCAAATGACCAGCCAATTGTTCACTGTAATAAACATTTGACTAGATTTGCTGGGGATTTTTTTTTTTTTACAAAAATGTTCTACTCTCCTCCGCAACCTGACTGCATGTGCTGCCATATAAATAAAATGAATAGAACGAGATTCCCTATTCAAGTCAATGATGGCATAATGGGTGGACTGGTGGCCATTGTGACAGTACCCATCGAACGACAGGTAGCCTATAGTGGTTAAGAGAGTTGGGCTAGTAACCGGCAAGGTTGATTGTTCAAATCAATGAACTGGCGAGGTGGAAAAATCTGCTGTTCTGCCCTTGAGCAAGGCAGTTAACCCACAACAATGGCTCCCAGTGCGTCGTGGATGTTAAGGCAGCCGCCCGCACCCTACTGATTCAGATGGGGTTCGGTTAAATGCATTCAGTTGTGCTACTGGCTAGGTATCCCTTTTCTCTTTCATTTCCTATAGGAGCAAAGTAGAAAGTAAAATATGGTGCTGTGATTCGTTGATTTCATTGCATGAGCAACATCATTTGAATGGACATTACTATGAAAATGATTGCATCACAATAACAGGCGGCCATTGCGAGTGTACCCATGTGTTTACCAGCCAAATAGGTCGTTGTCAATTTGCCGTTTTCAAGGGATTGTTAAATAAACGGTTATAACTATTTGGTTGTAATATCATCACCTCTTGAAGAGCATAGTCACAACTACACATTTCAGATTATTCCACATTTAAGCTCTATCATCAGAGTTGTACAGCAACTGCATGCTTTTCATGATCAGTAAACATTAATTGATCATGTCATTTCAGAGGGTAGCCTCATGATTTCTGTCAATATTGGCCACCTTTAATTGGATATTTCAGTGAAATATGAAATAAAAGTGAACTAAACCTAGATTTTACTCATTTAGCAGATGCTCTCATCCAGAGTGACTTACAGGAGCAATTAGGGTTAAGTGCCTTGCTCAAGGGCACATCGACAGGGTCACCTAGTTGGCTAGGGGATTCGAACCAGTGAACTTTTGGTTACTGTCCCAATGCGCTTAATCACTAGAATACCTGCCACCCTGACAAGTACGAGTGGTTTAGAAGCAACAGAAGGGTACATTTTCCGATGTACAGTTAGCTGGTAATGTTTACTTTGCTAGCTACTGGTAGAAACTTTGTACTGTTAGTGTAACAGTATAACTTTAGACCGTCCCCTCGCCCATACCCGGGCGCGAACCAGGGACCCTCTGCACACATCAACAACAGTCACCCACGAAGCATCGTTACCCATCGCTCCACAAAAGCCGCGGCCCTTGCAGAGCAAGGGGAATCACTACTTCAAAGTCTCAGAGCTAGTGACGTCAACGATTGAAACACTATTTATCGCGCACCACCGCTGACTAGCTAGCCGTTTCACATCCGTTACATTAGCTGGTAATGTTTACTTTGCTAGCTACTGGTAGAAACTTTGTACAGTTAGCTGGTAATGTTTACTTTGCTAGCTACTGGTAGAAACGTTGTACAGTTAGCTGGTAATGTTTACTTTGCTAGCTACTGGTAGAAACTTTGTACAGTTAGCTGGTAATGTTTACTTTGCTAGCTACTGGTAGAAACTTTCTACTGTTAGCTGGTAATGTTAACTTTGCTAGCTACTGGTAGAAACTTTGTACAGTTAGCTGGTAATGTTTACTTTGCTAGCTACTGGTAGAAACGTTCTACTGTTAGCTGGTAATGTTAACTTTGCTAGCTACTGGTAGAAACTTTGTACTGTTAGCTGGTAATGTTTACTTTATTAGCTACTGGTAGAAACGTTGTACTGTTAGCTGGTAATGTTAACTTTGTCAGCTACTGGTAGAAACTTTGTACAGTTAGCTGGTAATGTTAACTTTGCTAGCTACTGGTAAAAACTTTGTACAGTTAGTTGGTAATGTTAACTTTGCTAGCTACTGGTAGAAACTTTGCACTGTTAACTTTGCTAGCTACTGGTAGAAACTTTGTACAGTTAGCAGGTAATGTTAAGTTTGCTAGCTACTGGTAGAAACTTTGTACAGTTGGTTAAACGTATAGTGGTAAGTAAACATAATGTACTTTTTTATCCAACCAACGTAGGACTACCTAGCGAAGTTAGCTAACATCCCATTTTCAACATTGAACATAACATTATTTAATCATGATTGCTGCTGAGAGACATGATAGGCTACATTGATTGAAAGACCACGTCAAATTGGCTAGCTAGCTAACAACAGATCACATCAATATGGCTAGATAACAACAGATCACATAAATATGGCTAGCTAACAACAGATCACATCAATATGGCTAGCTAACAACAGATCACATCAATATGGCTAGCTAACAACAGATCACATCAATATGGCTAGCTAACAACAGATCACATCAGTATGGCTAGCTAACAACAGATCACATCAATATGGCTAGCTAACAACAGATCACATCAATATGGCTAGCTAACAACAGATCACATCAATATGGCTAGCTAACAACAGATCAAGTCAATATGGCTAGTTAACAAACTAACTTTCAGGGGATAAACTAATGGCTATACCCAAATACGGTTTGATTTGCTTGCCATCTACAACGGTGATGATGACGGTAGTCCGACTGACAACTTTACCAGGACGAGGACTTGCCAATGTCAAGCTCTTTCCAAAAGCATAATCTCTGATGAAGCAGGCTGAATGACACGTGTTGTTTGCTTAGCTAGCTAGCTACATCCAAAATGGATATGCAACCCTCATGTACATGTTTACTGATCATGAAAAGCATGCAATTACTGTACAACTCTGATGATAGAGCTTACATGTGGAACAATCAGAAATGTGTAATTGTGACTATGCTCTTCAATAGGTGAGGATATTACAACCAAATAGTTAAACATTTATTTAACAACCCCTTTAAAACGGCACATAGTTGCTGGAGGGGGGTCTCCTTGCCCCCGCTGCAGCCAAATGGAACACTGCACCATATTGTGACGTTTTATTCTATTCATTCCATTTCTATGTGTCCTGCTGTTGCTTTGTGGAGCGTGTTGCCTAGGCAACCGAAGACTTGTTTGCTTATTTCAGCAAGGAGCAAGCAGTAAAGCTTCATCATGTTAGGGCTGAAATGGACTCAACCACAAAATGCGGTCTTCAGTCAGCTGTTCATTCATTCAATCAATCAATCACATGTATTTATAAAGCCCTTCCCAAACAGCAAGCAATGCAGGTGTAGAAGCACGGTGGCTAGGAAAAACTCCCTAGAAAGGCCAAAACCTAGGAAGAAACCTAGAGAGAAACCAGGCTATGAGGGGTGGCCAGTCCTCTTCTGGCTGTGCCGGGTGGAGATTATAACAGAACATGGCCAAGATGTTCAAATGTTCATAGATGACCAGCATGGTCAAATAATAATAATCACAGTGGATGTCGAGGGTGCAACAGGTCAGCACCTCAGGAGTAAACGTCAGTTGGCTTTTCATAGCCGATCATTCAGAGTATCTCTACCGCCCCCGCTGTCTCTAGAGAGTTGAAAACAACACACATTTTTTATATATATATATATTTGAAACAGTTATGACAGTTATTTTATTTTCATGACGGTCTTCATCCGTAACTCTCGGTTACACGGTTATATGGTAATTGTGCCAGCCCTACCAATTAGTGAAGAAAAAAACACATCAGAATTGGGCTTCCTGTCTAAACGCAGCCATAGAAAGCGAGACACTCTTTAATGTAGGACTATTTGAGATATTTGAGAAGCCATCTGTAATACAGAAGTATACTGAAGACAGGGCCCCATTCAAAGTGTCAGGAGAGAAGAGGGGAGGAGAAATGGCTCTCTAGTCGACGTGAGTAGCATCATGGAAAGCAGTGTTTCACCAAGATGGTTTTTTTTGGGGGGACGAAGCGTTCAGTCACCCCCCCCGAAGCAACAAGCAGGGCAACCGAGAAATTGCTCTAATGTGGCATAGAAATTGTGAGGATTATCTAGACAAGCAAACTCGACTGTGCATGGTCCTCTACATTATACAGTATGTGAACTGTGATGAAAGAAGAAGAAAGCCTCTGAGCAAACAACACCAGGGCTGATATTCAGTTTTGTTTGCTATACATTATGTAGGAGGTTATGTAGAAATACTGTATGCCACCTTCTTCAAAGAGTGGGCGTAACATGACTGTTCTGTTGTGTTGTTTTGGATAACTTCCAGGTTTCAGATCACTAGGTTTCCCTTTCAGAAAATTTCTCCACAACATATTCAATGAGTTGACTGCTAAGAGCATTGATTTTACTCAGGTCATATATTTTCTGTTGATTTTGTATGGATATGGTTTGCCTGATGGCTGTAATTTCTTCAGGAAGGGTTGATGAAATATATTGTTTTACTTTGGCACACAAAAACTTTCAGAGGAGTAAACTTTTCTCCACTCTATCACGTTTAACAGGCTTCTACAACTTAGAAACATTATCTCTATAAGCTACTTTGTGATGAGCACAGGCCCATGTCACTAAAGGACACCAATTTACACCTTGATACCAAATAAAGATTGTCAAACCGTTTTTCAGTGGCAACATACAGGGGCAGTATGTTTACAGCATGACCGACTGATAGGACCACATCAGAAATTCTGAAACCGTATTAATCCTAGCACTTTAAGTGACATTGATTAATGGAGTTACGTTTTATGTTTGTTCCTTGCTGCAGCTGAGTTAGTTATGACCTTATAGCCCAATTAGATCCGAGTGTTGACGTAGCCGTCGTAACCTACACCCAAGGACTGTCTTTTAATTCACTTTCCATTTAAAAGGAGTCGATTAACTTTCACTGTCAAGGTCATTTGCAACCAGTGATTTGAGTCAAAATCTTGCTAAAAGGTTGTAAAAGGCATACCTTTCTTTCAGACCTTGCACTAAAAATAACCAATGGTAATCTGGTGATATTAATCCGGTGTTTTATTTTTTTATTCTATTAAAAAAACTCCAAGTGAGTATATTCTTCAGTAAACACAGAGCAAGAGCAAAAATGCAATATGTTTTTCTTCGGGAATCTATCAGTATTCCAAAAATGTGCAAACGTTTAACAACACAGTCGGCGTAATCTTTAATACCTTGTGAAAGACGGCAATAAATACACTCATCTTGTCATCACAATTAGATTGAGGGCCATTTAAAAAATATATATTTTTAATTTTATTTAACCTTTATTTAACCATTTAGCTACAAAGAAACATGATTTAGATTGCGTGATATCTTCAGTTGGCCGATTTAGGGCCTATAATCTGATCGCAGCCGCGGTCCTGCATAAAAGGGTTTGTCTGGGTACAGTCAATCATTGTACAAAACTGTATCCATCAAAATAAAGCTGTGTCAGTGTCCCCTGCAGTGGAGTTGACCCCTTTGTCGCTGGCGGCATGACAAACGAGTTGGCACCCAAACTGCCAGGGCGTCCCAAAGGTCCTGGAAAAAAAGTTGAGAACCGCTGTGGTCATCAACATTAAAAGTACACACTCCTCTCTCTCCCCAATGTAAATTGCACAGAAATGGTCAACGTCTAATGCAATGCGCATACATTTAAAATGAGTACTGTGCATACCACTGCTGGCTTGCTTCTGAAGCTAAGCAGGGTTGGTCCTGGTCAGTTCCTGGATGGGGGGACCAGATGCTGCTAGAAGTGGTGTTGGAGGGCCAGTAGGAGGCACTCTTTTCTCTGGTCTAAAAAATATCCCAATGCCCCAGGGCAGTGATTGGGGACACTGCCCTGTGTAGGGTGCCATCTTTCGGATGGGATGTTAAACGGGTGTCCTGACTCTCTGAGGTCATTAAAGATCCCATGGCACTTATCGTAAGAGTAGGGGTGTTAACCCCGGTGTCCTGGCTAAATTCCCAATCTGGCCCTCAAACCATCACAGTCACCTAATACTCCCCAGTTAACAATTGGCTCATTCATCCCCCTCCTCTCCCCTGTAACCATTCTTCAGGTCGTTCCTGCAAATGAGAACGTGTTCTCAGTCAACTTACCTGGTAAAATAACGGATAAATAAAAAATAAATAAATAAAAAATGTTCTGACATCCATTTTCCCACCTTGAAACATGTAGGATGTGAGCCGTGAAGGGAAACGTGAATTGAAATGCTTGATTATTCATAATTTCTTTAATCGGCAACTCTCAAGATTACTTTTGGGAAAGTTTAAATGAAAACTTAAACACATCACAACATGATCCATGTTGATCTGCTTGAATGGAGACTTTCACATAGCTGCTTACAGGAAGAAGATAAACACCAAATTAGTGTTAACATTTATCATTTGACATTAAAATCAATTTTCGCTTCCCGAGCGGCGCAGTGGTCTAAGGCACTCGTTTTTTTTTTTCATATCACACCGTCAAAGCATTTATAAAACCACAATGAACAGACACAAATAGGTTTGATATAAATGAATACCTTCTCATTGTACTTATATTTCCAATTTAGTCCATCTCATTGAGACATATTTCTGTAACACTGTCGTAACTCTTGCTGAACCCGAGAGTACTTTAGACACGTTTCAGAAATCCTCTCCGAATACTTAACATCAGTTCATGGTTGTATAACATATGTAATCCTTTTATAGATCCAGGCCTAACACTGAGAGTAGATTGAATATGACTGAAGGCTTATTCATGTTTTATATCCATTCCATAGCTCACATAAAACTCAGCTAAACAAGAAAAAGAAAACGCCCTCTCACTGTCAACTGCGTTTATTTTCCAGCAAACTTAACATGTGTAAATATTTGTATGAACATAACAAGATTCAAGAACTGAGACATAAACTGAACAAGTTCCACAGACATGTGACTAACAGAAATGGAATAATGTGTCTCTGAACAAAGGGGGGGGGGGGGGGGGGGGGTCAAAATCAAAAGTAACAGTCAGTATCTGGTGTGGCCACTAGCTGCATTAAGTACTGCAGTGCATCTCCTTAATTGTTCATTAATTGTTTATGGTTCATTGAACAAGCATGGGAAACAGTGTTTAAACCTTACAATGAAGATCTTGTGAAGTTACGATTTTTACGAATTATCTTTGAAAGACTGGGTCCTGAAACAGGGATGTTTCTTTTTTTTGCTGAGTTTAGCTATGCTAATATTGATGTACGCAAATCCTGCAGTTCATGATTACGAGGTCCTTGGTCCACTGCCGGGTAGGACTTAGCTGCAAAGGTCAAAAATAGACTGGTAAATGCTTTTTTTTTGTTGTCCTTTAACTTGGTGAAAAAAAGTATTTGCTATTTCAGACGAGTGTAATGAATGCATGGGGCCAGAAGCCTCTGTGAAAGTTGTGAAAAAATGACATGATGCACTACCTGGGACAAAATGGTATCTACACTTGATGACACAGTACAATTACAACTTTAAAAGTTAAAGTAACTGTCCAGTGAAAATGTCACTTTTAAAAGTTAATATTCTGTTAATTCACACCCAAATAATGTTGTTGACACCTCCTATACTCGTATTTGTGGTCAAAGCATAAATTAGATTTTTTTTTTTTAAAAACACCTCAAATAGTTATTTCAAACAGAATGTTTACAAAAAAAATTGTAATCCTCTAATCAGCGGTCTATTCGCATTAATAATTTTAATGACCATTCTGTTGTTGGGGTATGCCCACACCATTCCAAAACAGAAAAGCTGCACAGTTCCTTTAATACTTTTTCAGTAAAGGGAAAGACTGTTTCTCACACAGGTGTGAGCCACATTCAGATCTGGCGTACAGATGTACAGGAATACAGAATGCATTCTGGGTAGCAATTACAGTACGAAGTAGATTCCCTGAGAGGGCGATTATTACGGCCAGGTACTGCCAGTCTGTCTCCATTACCACAGCAGGCATCTGCCATTTCAAGGATCTTCTGATTTGCTTCACCCTCAGAGATTCTACAGCCGGTGAGCTGAGCCTAGCCCATGCTAACAGCAGAGCTGTTGGGAGGGGTGACAAGACATTTCTCCAAGCTGTCAACAACATTTCTACATCGGCACAAAGCCTTCCTCAGTCCCGTCTGGTAAAGCTCCCCATTAACATGCTGTGCTCTTGCTCTTTTCCCAGCTACCTTAAATCATAAAGCCGGCCCACACCTATGAATAAATGCACAGTTCCACTCTACATTTAGGTTTGTCAGGTGGATGTGCAGAAACATGCCAAGGCCTCCCAAGAATTCTAGCTCTGCCTAAACGTCTTCTGGCTGGGCCTCCCAATACTTATTTTGGCTCTGCCTAAACTTCTTTTGGCTTTGCCTAAACTTCTTCTGGCTCTGCCTAAACTTTCCTTTGGCTCTGCCTAAACTTTCCTTTGTCTCTGCCTAAACTTCTTCTGGCTCTGCCTAAACTTCTTCTGGCTCTGCCTAAACTTCTTCTGGCACTGCCTAAACTTTCCTTTGGCTCTGCCTAAACTTCTTTTGGTTCTATTCAGATACAAAGAAACTGTACTTTGTGTCACATCTAAACAGAGAAATGCTCATGTCCTCATTACTTCCTGATATGGCAGTGAACGTCCAGCCGCACGCTTTTGCTTTCTATAAATGACTTTCTAAAGCATTCTGTCCTTGTCATTTGACCAGATGCAGTGAAACAGGAAACTGGTATTCCGATACCAGATGGTCTACTCTCTGGTCTGTTGGATCATTGGCGGATGCTCAGCTGGGTCCGGGATTGGTTGGTTTATGAGACTAGAGAGAGTAACCACCTACCATCTGGTATCGGAATACCAGTATAAGTACTCCCCAGTACACCACTCCTGTTTCTAATCCTGAACAGAGTCAACCGGTACAGAGTCAACGTGTGGCAGGCACCGGTTAGTTGAGGTAATATGTACAGGTAGGTAGAGTCTAACTTAATGTTAAAACTATATGTATCCTCACCTGACCAGAGGGAAATGGCAGACATCCTCCCTTCGTACCCATAACGAGTCCAACTCCATAAATGGGTTATTCATATCCCTTGTTAATTAGTCAACATCACTAGTGCCCTAGGCTTGCTCTTCTATGTGATTTAGACTAGGGAGTTTTGCCAAGTGCTCAGTGGCATTGTACAAGTGTCACAGAGCAAATTAAACTAACATGAAAGGAAAAGAGTAGAGAACATGAGATATGCTGTAATGTTTCTACACCAGGATTAGAGATTTACTCACCACCAGAGCATACAGCACGGTAAGTGTTTACTTGGCTGTCAGATGTCACATTTACTCAGACGATACAGCACGGTAAGTGTTTACTTGGCTGTCAGATGTCACATTTACTCAGACGTTACAGCACAGTAAGTGTTTACTTGGCTGTCAGATGTCACATTTACTCAGACGTTACAGCACGGTAAGTGTTTACTTGGCTGTCAGATTGTCACATTTACTCAGACGATACAGCACGGTAAGTGTTTACTTGGCTGTCAGATGTCACATTTACTCAGACGTTACAGCACGGTAAGTGTTTACTTGGCTGTCAGATGTCACATTTACTCAGACGTTACAGCACGGTAAGTGTTTACTTGGCTGTCAGATGTCACATTTACTCAGACGTTACAGCACGGTAAGTGTTTACTTGGCTGTCAGATGTCACATTTACTCAGACGTTACAGCACGGTAAGTGTTTACTTGGCTGTCAGATTGTCACATTTACTCAGACGTTACAGCACGGTAAGTGTTTACTTGGCTGTCAGATGTCACATTTACTCAGACGATACAGCACGGTAAGTGTTTACTTGGCTGTCAGATGTCACATTTACTCAGACGTTACAGCACGGTAAGTGTTTACTTGGCTGTCAGACGTCACATTTACTCAGACGATACAGCACGGTAAGTGTTTACTTGGCTGTCTGACGTCACATTTACTCAGACGATACAGCACGGTAAGTGTTTACTTGGCTGTCTGACGTCACATTTACTCAGACGATACAGCACGGTAAGTGTTTACTTGGCTGTCAAAATAGTGTCCTAATAAGTGTTTTATGAAGACACCTGCGAAGCCTCAACGCTTCATATTCAAGGACCCCTTTCATGTCACAGCTGCGGTGTGTTTGGTAAACTCCTCGGTACCAATCAGTAGTTCGTTTTTGGAGAACAGGATGTCTGTCCCCTTATAAATAACAATTTCATTCACAAATTGACTACCAGTCAACAAAGCCAAGTTACAAAGTAGTGTGACAGACAGGGAGTGTAGGGATGGTTAAACTCTGCTGAAACATAATTCATTCTGACATTGGTATGCACTGGGTTAAGTTACTATGGTAAATGACACATAACTAGTGGGCTGAGTTACTAAAAGCTAAAATTGATTTTGATTTATTTAACACTTTTTTGGTTACTACATGATTCCACGTGTGTTATTTCCTAGTTTTGATGTCTTCACTATTATTCTACAATGTAGAAAAGAGTACAAATAAAGAAAAACCCTTGAATGAGAAGGTGAGTCCAAACCTTTGACTGGTACTGTAGTTGTTCATACATCTGTACGGACACCTAAAACATACTCATGGTGAGCATGAAGGAATACAATCCTGAGATATATACAAACGGGACACTGAATATGTAGTTTAATAAGCAAGCAACGTGGCTAAAACAAATGTACCATGCTCACTCAAACACTAAAAGCAACCAAACTTGGGAAATTCAGAGGGGGACAAAAATATATATATGAAAAAAAAATTCCATTTAACAATCCCCATCCACACCATTGGATCATGGTGGTCGCTCAAGGACATTGGGAAGGAAAATGACAAAGCAGAATAGCGTACCACTAAGATATCAAACTTGACAGGTGTTTTGAAGCTTGAAAGGGGGAGAGAGAGAGAAAAAAAAACGTGTCTATGAACATCTCTCGAGTGTCCTCAGGACACTGAAACACTTTCAATGAAAATCATTATCACATTTTCAAAAGAACTCGAAACACAAAGGAGGAGGATGAATTTCATACGCAAACCCGCTGAACCCAGAAGTAGCCTAGGGTCGTCTGGGGTGAAAGTCTGGACGGTTTGACTTCCTTTCTGCCAAACCATGGGGTTTGCTGTGTCTGCACTATACACTGAAGTGCGAAGCCATGGACAGAGCTTCATAGAAGAGACCGACGGCCCACCTAGAGCAGCTGCTGACACTGCCACGGCCTCTAGTCAGCTAGGAGTGAGTCCAGCAAACAGTCGGCACTGAATCAATCCGCCCAATGTGTACACATGTGGTTGACTCACCAAAAAATTTGATTGACACATACAGTACATTACTCCATTGACAAAGGGATACTTGAGAGATTCTTAAGCCGACAATAAAGAAAGCTTTTGTATGTAATCCTGCCAGCATTAAGGACCCATCCTGGATATTATGCAGTTAAAGCTGAACATTCACTGTAATATTTCTGGCTTAAACCATATGTCATAAATTCAACTGAAAACCTGTTCTTTAATATACACTGAGTGAACAAAACATTAAGGACACCTTCTCTTTCCATGACATACTGACCAGGTGAATCCAGGTGAATCCAGGTGAATCCAGGTGAATCCAGGTAAATCCAGGTGAATCCAGGTGAAAGCTGTGACCCTTTATTGATGTCGCTTGTTAAATCCTAAATAGCTGTGATGCCTTATTTTTTTAATTTGTGTTTTATTTTTTCAGTTTACAGCACCTTAGTATTCCCAGGCGGTTTCCCATCCAAGTACTAACCAGGCCAGCCCTTGCTTAGCGACCGAGATCAGATGAGATCAGGTGAGATCAGGCGTGCTCAGTCGAGATCAGGTGAGATTAGGCGTGCTCAGGTGAGATCAGATGAGATCAGGCGTGCTCAGGTGAGATCAGATGAGATCAGGCGTGCTCAGATGAGATCAGGCGTGCTCAGGTGAGATCAGATGAGATCAGGCGTGCTCAGGTGAGACCAGGTGAGATCAAGCGTGCTCAGGTGAGATCAGATGAGATCAGGCGTGCTCAGGTGAGATCAGATGAGATCAGTCGTGCTCAGATGAGATCAGGCGTGTTCAGGTGAGATCAGATGAGATCAGGCGTGATCAGGTGAGACCAGGTGAGGTCAGGCGTGCTCAGGGTGGTATGGCCACAAGTGTATTTTTTTAACCCTTTTTCTCCCCTAATTATGACCTTAGCTCATCGCTGCAACTCCCCAATGGGCTGAGGTTAAACTCAATATTAGAAAGGTGTTTTTTAGGTTTGGTTGTCATTCCTGGCCGTGTTGCAGAGAGCAGTCACCAGAGATGTGTCCAGTAGAGACAGCCAATCAACATCTGCCTAGAGCAGCTGAGAGCCACGCCCATTTAGCAGCATGGCAGTGGTTTCATCAGTGCCTCCTCACAGAACTGACTTTGTTCAGGACAGTGGTCTGTGCTCATCCCATACCACATTATGTTTGAGGGAAATCCTAACTGAGCACACACATCATTAACACCATCTGGTGAAATTACTCTGAGTTGAGACTAAGAGAGAGGGCAGAGAGGGCTTGGCCAGAAAGCCAAAGCATAAATCCCTAGTAAGTGCTTCTCTATGGTGAATTGGATGAGTGGAGAGGAGCGCCTCAAACAGACCGGACTGAGTGGGGAATGACAGTGAGCCAAGAGAGCTCTCCAAAAAGCCATCTGTGTAGTAGGCGTGGCTACAACAGCTTTCAGTGACATCTAAATGGTACTACCACACACCCCTGATGCGCACCCTCTTCACAGTGAAGCCTTCTTTTGTAGGGGGATATGTACAATACTTCAGTAGCAGTGCCTATGGATATGTACCTTTTCTCCTTAGTTGGTACAGGGCTGAATTAGTTCCTGGGTTGCCCTAGTGCCTAATAAATTAGGCCTCAATTGGTTTCAATGTTTGATGCCGCCGGCTGTGTGTTTTGCCTACGGGTTCTTAGAACTCAGACTAGCAAGAAATCAAGAGGAAATAGTGTGTGCCTTGAAGATTTTTTATAGAAACAAGTGGAAGTCAATTTAGGGCTAACCACTGAAGGCAGCATGGTCCTCTCTGTTCAAGCCATGGTATGTCTCAAAGTGGGAATTTTAAGCATGTATATCTTGGTGGGGCAAATGCCCTAATTTTTTTGTTTTATGTTTGACAGCAAAGCCACTACACAACACTACTTACACCGTGATAGGCAACATAACCAAACCAAATACTCCAGGGCCCGTATTCACAAAGATCTGCTCTAACACAACACTAACCAATACATTAATTGAACTATAATGGTGACAAACAGTGCCCCAAAAAAGTTGTCCCAACAGCAGTCCCAACACCTTACCATTGACATGGCTATCAGCAGTGCCTTTTCTGGCAGCGAAACAATTCATTCAGCCTATTTACTGCCTTTTAAGAAAACATAGTTGATATGGCTGACTTCCTGAAACAAAATTGTGGCTTGCCACATATGCCTAGTTTCCTGAATCGGGTCACAAATGTGGTTTCTACTGACAATTGAGATGTACAAACTACGGCATAATGGGATGACGAGAGGATAAGAAGCAATCCATAATTTCGATTAAGACATTAATGAGTGAGCTAGTCAATATAACTATTTGTTCAGCACTTTTGAAATATACAGCGACAGAATTCTGAACATGGGCCATTCTTACAGTATTCTCGCTCTACACCAAGTCAGAACCGTAGGATAAATAAAGGGGGCATATAAACAGACAATGAAAACTCTTACAATATTTGATGATGACATTTCTCTAAAACAGGCTATAGACTACATGTGCACCACCAAGAACAGTAGGGTATATTATGTGGGGAATAGGGGACCAAATTATTAGGGTGAGGCACATGGGCTACTAACAGCTTACATACACGACAGTATACATATCTCCCTGACATATTACATAAGTTATGCAGCAGCATACAATACATTTTAGGACTCACTTGAACAGGAAGGTTGTGTGGCAGTCGTTCGTGGGCAAATTTTGTTAGCAAAGTCTGGCATTCTCTGGATATATGCTGCTTTCAAGACAACTGGGAACACGGGAAAAAAACAAGGTTGAATCATGACGTTAGTGATCTCAGGTCGGAGGTCTAGAAAGAGGCCCGAGTTCCCGACTTGGAATTCCGAGTTGGATGACCGTTCAAAATGTATTTTCCCAGTCGGAGCACATTTCTTTCAGAGTTCCCTGATCACTTCCAAACCACTCATTGTTGAATCTGCGATTTCCAACTTGTTGTGTAATGTTTATGCCCGATGAGCACCGATACGTTTTATCTATAATTTCTCTTCAGAATTTCTCTTCATATGACAAGGATTGAAAAGGACTTGGCAGTAGATTGTCGACTTCATTCATGATGATGACTGCTAGCTAAGATTGTGAAAGTATGATATTGATGTCAGTCCAATCAAAGATATAACGTGATTTGACGTCATTTTATCTGTGGCCAATAACCTTCTTGGATGGGCACTTCTTTTTTTCTTTTCTTTTTTTCCCTTTTTTTTGTTGAATTTTTTACCCCGTTTTCTCCCCAATTTCGTAGTATCCAATTGTTTAGTAGCTACTATCTTGTCTCATCGCTACAACTCCCGTACTGGCTTGGGAGAGACGAAGTTTGAAAGTCATGCTTCCTCCGATACACAACCCAACCAAGCCAAACTGCTTCTTAACACAACGCACATCCAACCCGGAAGCCAGCCGCACCAATGTGTCGGAGGAAACACCGTGCACCTGGCAACCTTGGTTAGTGCGCACTGCGCCCGGCCCGCCACAGGAGTCGCTAGTGCGCGATGAGACAAGGATATCCCTACCGGCCAAACCCTCACCTAACCCAGACGACGCTGGGCCAATTGTGCGTCGCCCCATTGACCTCCCGGTCGCGGCCAGCTGCGACAGAGCTCGAACCCAGAGTCTCTGGTGGCAAAGCTAGCACTGCGATGCAGTGTCTTAGACCACTGCGCCACCCGGGAGGCCCGATACTGTGATATTATTGCGATTTCATTGTCCAAACATATTGCTCACCATGTGTCTGCTGTAGAGGGACAAGAGAAAGCCATGAGAAACCAAGTTTTTATCAGTCATGGAAATAAAAGTAATAAAAACAAATTGTCTCCCTATTTAAAAAGAAGATGAACAAGCTATGAAGGAAAAATACGGGAGTTTTGGTGCAGGTATAGCAAATTAGCAGGTACAGCCACTAGTGTGGCAATATATTTATTTTGATAGTAGATATTCTGTTGGTTAAAGCAACTGGGATATTACTCCATCTACGGAGGTTGGATTGAATTGATTTGAGAGTTTTTGTCAATGGTTTTATCTAATCAAGGAAATATCTACTCCCAAATATTTAAAATTGGATACGATTGGGATTCCATAAGTAGAGATGGAGTCCTCCATCGGGGTCTTGGGAGGCAGTTGGGCTGATTTGGTTAGATTCACTGTAATGGGTGTGTGTTGGTGGCAGGGAAGTCAGGCGCAGGAGAACGAACTTGGTATAAACAGAGTTGTTTAATAAGTGCCGACCAAACTCCAAAAATCTGAATATATAAAATAACAAAGTAGGTACAAAACCCATCGCACACCAACACATACTAGCACAATCATATACAATAAAACAATCTCCGACAAGGACATGAGGGGAAACAACATGGGATTGGAACCAGGTGTGAAGGAAAACAGGACAAAACCAATGAAAACCAATAAATAATGGATCAGTGATGGCTAGAAGATCGATGACGTCGACCGCCGAACACCGTCCGAACAAGGAAAGGGACTGACTTCGGCGGAAGTCGTGACAGTTCCCCCCACCCCCACCCGCGGCTCCAGCTGCGCATCTGCACCGACCTCGGGGATGACACGGAGGGTGAGGCGCAGGGCGATCCAGATGGAGAAGGTGGAAATTTCGCAGCACAGAAGGATCCAACAAGTCCTCCACCAGAACCCAGTATCTCTCCTCCGGACCATACCCCTCCCAGTCCACGAGGTACTGAAGGCCCCTCGCCCGACGTCTCGAATCCAGTATGGAATGAACGGATTACGCCGGGGCCCCCTCGATGTCCAGAGGGGGCGGAGGAACCTCCCGTACCTCAGGCTCCTGGAGCGGGCCAGCCACCACCGGCCTGAGGAGAGAGGGGGAAGCTGTAACCTGAACATACCACGTTCACTCTCCTCAGGACTTTAAATGGCCCCACAAACTGCAGACCCAGCTTCCGACAGGGCAGGCGGAGGGGCAGGTTTCGGGTTGAGAGCCAGACTCGGTCCCCCAGTGCGAACACCGGGGCCTCACTGCGGTGAAGGTCTGCGCCCACTTTCTGGCGCAGTACGGCGCGCTGAAGGTGGACATGGGCGGCCTCTCGTGCGCCGGAACCAGTCGTCCACCGCAGGAGCCTCGGTCTGACTCTGATGCCGAGGAGCCAGAACCGTCTGATACCCCAGTATGCACTGGAAGGGAGAAAGGTTAGTGGAGGAGTGGCGGAGCGAGTTCTGGGCCATCTCTGCCCAGGGCACGAACGCTGCCCACTCCCTCGGCAGGTCCTGGCAATAAAACCTCAAAAACCTACCCACATCCTGATTAACTCTCTCCACCTGCCCGTTACTCTCGGGGTGAAAACCTGAGGTAAGGCTGACCGAGAACCCAGACGTTCCATGAACGCCCTCCAGACCCTGATCAGACACTATATCCTCAGGCACCCGTTAGTGCCGGAAGACGTGTGTAAATACCTCCGCAGTCTGTAGGGCCGTAGGGAGACCGAGCAACGGTAGGAGACGACAGGACTTAGAAAAACGATCCACAATGACCAGGATCGTTGTGTTACCCTGTGAAGGAGGAAGATCAGTCAGGAAATCCACCGACAGGTGCGACCATGGCCGTTGTGGAACGGGTAAGGGTTGTAACTTACCTCTGGGCAGGTGTCTAGGAGCCTTGCACTGGTCGCACACCGAGCATGAGGAAACATAAACCCTCAAGTCCTTAGCTAAAGTGGGTCACCAGTACTTCCCACCAAGACAGCGCACCGCCCGCCCGATACCAGGATGACCAGAGGAGGGTGACATATGGGCCCAATAGATCAGCCGGTCGCTGACAGCAGATGGAACGTACAGACACCGGACACTGAAGGGGAGCGGGATTCGGAGACATATGTTTCCATAGCCTCCGTCTCCGCCTGTGAGAGGGGATACAGGTGAGTCCTGGGAAGTGCAGCGTCTACCAGGAGATCTATCGCACAATCGCCCCGTTGATGAGGTGGTAATTGAGTCGCCTTCTTTTTGTAGAAGTCGAGAGCCAAATCGGCATATTCAGGGGGAATGCGCACGGTGGAGACCTGGTCTGGACTCTCCACTGTAGTAGCACCAACGGAAACCCCTAAACACCTACCTGAGCATTCTCAAGACCACCCCGTGAGAGCCCTCTGTAGCCAAGAAACAGTTGGGTTATGACAAGCTAACCAGGGTAGGCCCAGCACCACGGGAAACGCAGGAGAGTCAATAAGGAAGAGACTAATTCTCTCCGTATGACCCCCTGCGTCACCATGCCCAAAGGCGCGGTGACCTCCCTAATCAACTCTGACCCTAATGGTTGACTATCTAAGGCGTGAACACATCCACGGGAACAATAGGGTGGATGAACTGGATGAACTGCAGAGATCTACAGCTGAGGTGGGAGACTCTGTCCATAGGACAACAATCAGTCATATATTGCACAAATCTGGATTTATGGAAGAGTGGCAAGAAGAAAGCCATTTCTTAAAGATATCCATAAAAAGTGTTGTTTAAAGTTTGCCACAAGCCACCTGGGAGACACACCAAACATGTGGAAGAAGGTGCTCTGGTCAGATGAAACCAAAATTGAACTTTTTGGCAACAATGCAAAACGTTATGTTTGGCGTAAAAGCAACACAGCTGAACACACCATCACCACTGTCAAACATGGTGGTGGCAGCATCATGGTTTGGGCCTGCTTTTCTTCAGCAGGGACAGGGAAGATGGTTAAAATTGATGGGAAGATGGATGGAGCCAAATACAGGACCATTCTGGAAGAAAACCTGATGGAGTCTGCAAAAGACCTGAGACTGGGACGGAGATTTGTCTTCCAACAAGACAATGATCCAAAACATAAAGCAAAATCTACAATGGAATGGTTCAAAAATAAACATATCCAGGTGTTAGAATGGCCAAGTCAAAGTCCAGACCTGAATCCAATCGAGAATCTGTGGAAAGAACTGAAAACTGCTGTTCACAAATGCTCTCCATCCAACCTCACTGAGCTCGAGCTGTTTTGCAAGGAGGAATGGGAAAAAAATTCAGTCTCTCGATGTGCAAAACTGATAGAGACATACCCCAAGCGACTTACAGCTGTAATCGCAGCAAAAGGTGGCGCTACAAAGTATTAACTTAAGGGGGCTGAATAATTTTGCACAGCCAATTTTTCAGTTTTTGATTTGTTAAAAAAGTTTGAAATATCCAATAAATGTCGTTCCACTTCATGATTGTGTCCCACTTGTTGTTGATTCTTCACAAAAAAATACAGTTTTATATCTTTATGTTTGAAGCCTGAAATGTGGCAAAAGGTCGCAAAGTTCAAGGGGGCCGAATACTTTCGCAAGGCACTGTAATTCTGTCTTGACTTTGGAAAGAGTAATAGTTACCTGGTCTGAAAAGAGTGTTTGTTGACAACGCTCTAACACAGTTAACAACATTTACAATTCTAATGTATTCTTTAATTGTGATTGAATCATTCCAGATGCAAATACAGCTGCATTATTTTTAATAAAACCTTTGGTGGCCTCCAGGGGCCATCCCACAAATTGTTATTGATCCTTATGAAATAATTTAGTGAAATGTCAAATTGATCACAGAATGCAGGATTTTGTAGCAATGAAATGTTGAAACACCATATTCTGGAACATAAGAGAATCGGAAATGTGAAGTTGGCAGTAGTAAGCATGGTGGTCAGACAAGCTCTTAGGTAGAATTTCAATTTTTCTTGATGAAAGTAAATAGAGGTGTAGATAATGCATGAAAACGATTTGTGCAAATGATTTATGCCTGAACGGGCAGAAAGTGTACTCTTTTACTTAAATTTATGTAATCGCCAGGCAACAATGTGGTTCTAATCAGAGAGTATATGTTGGAGAGCCTTGGTTGCATTTGGATTAGTAGTTGGTCTTATTAGATTTGTCCTGCATGTCCAAAATGGCATTCATGTTTGTCCCAATAACCAGATGGAATACAGTTCATTCTAACAATATGCTGTTCAGACAATCAAAAAATGTAGGATCATATGAATTTGGAGCATACACATTAATAAAGGCAATTTTCTTTCCATTATGGATACATTTAAGGAAAGTGAATGTGCCTTCTTGGTCTTCGCCTTTCCCCAAGATAATAATTTTGAGTTTCTTATGTCTCATTATGATCACACCTTTAGCTTTGTTTGGGGCTGATGTAGCCAGTTTGTACAAATGGTTCTCTATTCATGCTCTGATGAAGGCATAACTGCCGAAATGCGTTAGTCTGTCCGGCCAAAAATAAAAAGGTGAAATGAGGTGATGTCTTTTTGTCCTTTATTTAAGAAATGTGTCACGGGATACTAGGAGTGGTGGGTTGGAATCAGGCGCAGAGAGCAGGGTTCAGTATATTGTGATTTATTCTCCTCCAAAAAACGGTCACGCCAACATACAGGGCGCATCGACCAGCCCAAACACAGGACCAAACAGTCTGGAGAATACACACACGAAAACCACATCCAACAGAGTAACAAAAAACAATCCCGCACAAAACAAGGGCGGGACAACCTACTACATATAGGGAAGCTAATTAAACCAGAATACACACATGAAAACCACATCCAACAGAGTAACAAAAAACAATCCCGCACAAAACAAGGGCGGGACAACCTACTACATATAGGGAAGCTAATTAAACTAAATACACACAGGTGAAACTAATAAGACAAAACCAACAGACAAACGAAAAAGGGATCGGTAGCGGCTAGTAGGACGGTGATGACGACCGCCGAGCACCGCCCGAACAGGCAGGGGAGCCAACTTCGGCGGAAGTCGTGACACAATGTTTTGGAGTGCGGCCCTTTCCCAATGTTCTTGAACTAATAGGTCAGTATAGGCCTTTTAAATTCCAAGATTCTTACGATTCCCCAAAAAAAAAAACAGAATGAACTATTAATGATGTAATAGTTATCTTTAGTGTTAATGAACCCATAGAAGTGAAACTAAAAATGGGACCCACAAACCATCCCATTGGCCCGTTCCCCACCCATGTAAACAATTCCCCCTTTCCTTAACCCACAAGCTCTCCTTCCAGTAGAGGAGGCTGTAAAACATCTACCGACAAAATGTATCAAACACTCTTATATTCCTCTCAACGTGTGAGGATTTTCCTACGTTCCTATTCGCCCACATGGAAATTCTATGATCGTACAGCGCAGGAAACAAACTTTATTTTCCATACCTGAGAACCTTAGATTGAGACAATATTTCACAGCCTCCATCTTCAGTGGTGATTCTAACAGGAAAACAGTGGAAGCTTAAAAAGCAGTTCTATCTCCAAAGCCACCTGGGGTAGACACATATGCTTCAATTTGCAGACAAGCAGCTTGAGTTAAGTGTTCAAAACACTAGCTAACAGCAGCTTTGGATGGGCTGCCAGAAGGGAGTTACATACTGCAAAGCCAGATGACATTGATGTTGAAAGCCCTGGCACAAAGAAATTGATATCTTCGAGCTGAGGGAATGAGAATCGGGTTTTTTTCTTCAGGAGGATCACAGTTGTTACTTGTTGTGAGCTTAGATAAAAAAAATGATGGCTCTATTTTGTGAGGAAACATGTCTATGGCAGCAAAGCAAGCAATCGGAAACTAGGTTTTGGATTGGGTGTCGACAAGGAATAGTTAATGAGAAAACTTAGAAAGTAATAAACTTTCTGAAGAAAGTACATTTTGGGACCAGAATCAAATATCCCTTAAATAATGTAATAATACATTTTCATACCATTGTATGATCTATTGACTCTTGATGCATCATTGATGGGAATACCACTCCTTGAGCAAAACGTATTTGACCACCTGTCTCCATATTTTGCAGTATTACAAGTAAAAAATGTGCAGTACTTCACCATAAGCTATTTCTGGCCACCTCTTTGAAAACACTGCTCTTGCACTAAACCAGGTGTATATTAGAGGTCGACTGATTAATCCGAATGGCCGATTAATCAGGGCCGATTTCAAGTTTTCATAACAATCGGTAATCGGCATTTTTGGACACCGATCACGGCCGATTACATTGCACTCCACGAGGAGACTGCGTGGCAGGCTGACTAACTGTTATGTGAGTGCAGCAAGGAGCCACGGTAAGGTGCTAGCTAGCATTAAATGTATCTTATAAAAAACAACCAATCGTCACATAATCACTAGTTAACTACACATGGTTGATGATATTACTAGTTTATCTAGCTTGTCCTGCGTTGCATATAATCGATGCGGTGCCTGTTAATTTATCATTGAATCATAGCCGACTTTGCCAAACAGTTATTTAACAAGGCCATTCGCGAAAAAAGCACTGAAAAAAGCACTGCACCAATGTCTACCTAACCATAAACATCAACGCCTTTCTTAAAATCAATACACAAGTATATATTTTTAAACCTGCATATTTAGTTAATATTGCCTGCCTGCTAACATTAATTTCTTTTAACTAGGGAAATTGTGTCACTTCTCTTGCGTTCTGTGCAACAGAGTCAGGCTATATGCAGCAGTTTGGGCCGCCTGGCTCGTCGCAAACTGTGTGAAAACCAACTTCGCCAAACGGGGGATGACTTAACAAAAGCGCAATTGTGAAAAAAGCACAAATGTACCTAACCATAAACATCAATGCCTTTCTAAAATCAATACACAGAGGTATACGGCTTTTGTGGAGCAATGGGTAACGCTGCTTCGAGGGTGGCTGTTGTCGATGTGTTCCTGGTTCGAGCCCAGGTAGGGGCGAGGAGAGGGACGGAAGCTATACTGTTACACTGGCAATACTAAAGTGCCTATAAGAACATCCAATAGTCCAAGGTATGGCCGGGCGCAGTGCAGTGCGCAGTGCACGCTAAACAGGTCGCCAGGTGCACGGTGTTTCCTCCAACACATTGGAGGTGCGCTGTGTTAAGAAGCAGTGCTCCTTGGTTGGTTTGTGTTTCGGAGGACGCATGGCTTTTGACCTTCGTCTCTCCCGAGCCCGTACGGGAGTTGTAGTGATGAGACTAGATCGTAACTATTAACAATTGGATACCACAAAATTGGGGAGAAAAATGGGGTAAAACTCAACAACAAAAAAAAAACACAAAAAAGGTATATGAAATACAAATGGTATAGAGAGAAATAGTCCTATAATTCCTATAATAACTACAACTAAAACTTCTTACCTGGGAATATTGAAGACTCATGTTAAAAGGAACCACCGGCTTTTATATGTTCTCATGTTCTGAGCAAGGAACTTAAAAAAGCTAAGGAACTTAGCTTTTTTACATGGCACATATTACACTTTTACTTTCTTCTCCAACACTGTTTTTGCATTATTTAAACAAAATTGAAAATGTTTCATTATTTATTTGAGGCTAAATTGATTTTATTGATGTATTATATTAAATTAAAATAAGTGTTAATTCAGTATTGTTGTAATACAAATAAATAAATACATTTTTAAAAATCGGTATCGGTATTGAAAAATCATAATCGGTCGACCTCTGGTGTATATCACTTCATTGATTACTCTTGAAAACACAATGAGAATAGATTGAATGAGAGATACCTCTCTTTATACCACTTTATGGAGTTCTTGTTTGCCATCTTTAGTGAATATGAAATTTACAGCACAACATATTAGTACATATACTGTAAATAGCATCCAAAAAACAGATAGCATCCAAAAAACAAGACCTAAAAACACTTTGAAGAAATCACGGCTACGACTTATGACAAATGAGCAGCGAAAGGTAGGTTGCCCCTTCTAAGAGGATATGAAATGAATTAAACATAGCAGATGTACATAGATACACTCATTACCGCGGAGCGAAGCAGATTATTGACTCCAACAGTGGAAAAACGGGCTGAATCTCTCAAATCCGGGGAGGGCTAAGCCCTGACATAGCCTCAGGGACACAGACAGTGTTCTTTTTAATCAATATGCAGATGAAGTTTCCCCAACCATGAAAGCAATTTTATGTTTTGGTGGATTAAGCAAATTCACATAAAGCAACCATATATAAAAATGGTATCTGAATGAGTTTCTTTTTCAGGACTAAAAACTTTTTTTTTATGTGAACCAAATTAACAAAAGTTTTCCTTCGGGCTTTAAGAAAGTGGTGGAAAGAGACAGAACTTAGTCAGTTGACTCAACAACAATTTAACAGAGACTGACTTATAAAATCATTGGCGTTGCTTTATTTATTCAACAGTCGTCATCTACTCTGTATGAGGTAAAAGAGCGGAAGTTTGACTTGTCTGAAGGTTCCTATCCCTAGTACGTTGACTGCTCGTACAGATGGGACTGTGGGAACATGTGGGAACATGCTCATCGACTAAAGTCACCCGTTGAAGTTTGAAATACTTCAACAGTAATTGTCTTCAATGTTTTTTGTCTTCAATGTTTTTTTGTTTGTTTTTTACATGCAAATGTTTTATTTATTTTATTTTATTTATTTATTTTATTTTATTTCACCTTTATTTAACCAGGTAGGCAAGTTGAGAACAAGTTCTCATTTACAATTGCGACCTGGCCAAGATAAAGCAAAGCAGTTCGACACATACAACGACACAGAGTTACACATGGAGTAAAACAAACATACAGTCAATAATACAGTATAAACACGTCTATATACGATGTGAGCAAATGAGGTGAGATAAGGGAGGTAAAGGCAAAAAAAAAGGCCACGGTGGCAAAGTAAATACAATAAAGCAAGTAAAACACTGGAATGGTATGCAGCTGCAGGAGTAAAATGTTTTGCAGTCCCCCACTATGTACTTATGACTTGACGTCTCATCCATAATTTACCTTCTGAAATGAAGTGAGTCTCTCGACGTGGACCTTTGACGATTAGGATGTCTCTGGTTGACCACAAGTTAAGTTGCAGAGAAGAAGTGATAGCACGCAACATATTTCCCCCACACACTTGACATTGCACAACTTGCCCTTGGGACAGCCATTCCGGCACAACATCTGGGTAGCAGTGCTGAGAGATTAGTGCTTTTTGCGGTTGGTTCGGTTTCGGGTTTGATAAAAAAAAATAAAAAAATTAAATCATGGTTTTCGATTTCCGCTTTTTAAACGTTAAATGCACTATGTGGGTTGAGTTCTGTAACAACACAGAATAAAACAATGAATAAAAGTCCCATGATGGTAGTGACTGTCCATTACTGCTTATCACTTATTAACCATCATTTATTCACATTACTTTACTTTATTAAAATATTTCAGTTGTTGTGTTTATTACATTCGTTTTATTTTGATGACTTTATTATTTGAGACTTTATTATTTCATCTCATCTCTATAGAGATGCTGCCTATGCTGTCTGACAAAATCACTGTTTTGTATTTCTTCAAAGTAAATAAGGCATACGTTTGTGACTGCTAAATAGAAACTATCAATCACTTAAATCAGTGGTTCCCAAACTTTGTAGTCCCGTACCCCTTCAAACATTCAACCTCCAGCTGCCCTCACATCTTGACCACCAAAGTCCATTTGATGTCACAAAGCTGTCCAGTACTTTAAAAATATCCTCTCATGCTGTTCTGGTTACCAGCGGTTTGCAGAAGAGGACGTCTTCCTTAATTGTCCCCCCATAAACGTAACGGACATATACCAGGAGCTGTGCCAGGCCCGCCACATCTGTTTACTCATCCAGCTGTAATGCATGTAATTCACTGGCTTGTATGCAAAGCAGTAACTGTTTCTCCTGACCCCTCCTGTCTCAGCCTCCAGTATTTATGCTGCAGTAGTTTATGTGTCGGGGGGCTAGGTTCAGTCCGTTATATCTGGAGTACTTCTCCTGTGTTATCCGGTGTCCTGTGTGAATTTCAGTAAACTCTCTAATTCTCTCTTTCTCTCTCTCGGAGGACCTGAGCCCTAGGACCATGCCTCAGGACTACCTGGCATGATGACTCCTTGCTGTCCCCAGTCCACCTGGCCGTGCTGATGCTCCAGTTTCAACTGTTCTGCCTGCGGCTATGGAACCCTGACCTGTTCACCGGATGTGCTACCTGTCCCAGACCTGCTGTTTTCAACTCTCTAGAGACAGCAGGAGCGGTAGAGATACTCTTAATGATCGGCTATGAAAAGCCAACTGAGATTTACTCCTGAGGTGCTGACCTGTTGCACCCTCAACAACTACTGTGATTATTATTATTTGACCATGCTGGTCATTTATGAACATTTGAACATCTTGGCCATGTTCTGTTATAATCTCCACTCGGCACAGCCAGAAGAGGACTGGCCACCCCTCATAGCCTGGTTCCTCTCTAGGTTTCTTCCTAGGTTTTGGCCTTTCTAGGGAGTTTTTCCTAGCCACCGTGCTTCTACACCTGCATTGCTTGCTGTTTGGGGGTTTTATGCTGTGTTTCTGTACAGCACTTGGAGATGTCAGCTGATGTAAGAAGGGCTATGTAAATAAATTTGATTTGATTTCAAAACATCTCCTGCCATATCACTGATGCGTCGTGAAACAGTGATGTTTGATGAAGGCATTGTCTGTGTAGCCTTTCCCCCAGCATTATCCCTGCCATATCCCGGCAGCAGGAAGAACTAAGTCCTCCACAATAGTATGGGGCTTGCCTGTCATAGCCACAAGGTAGCTCACCATATAAGACGCTTCTAGCTCTTCTGGCTTACAAAAATTATGAAATGGAATTAAAATAATTGAACCCATTAGTTGTTTAAAAATGGGAAAATTACCAACATTTCAGTTAATCACTGAGCACTACTGGCTAGATTTCATTGAGACAAAGGAAACCATCACCCTATGTAACTACCATGTGCAGGAAACCATCACCCTATGTAACTAACCTGTGTAAGGAAACTATCACCCTATGTAACTACCATGTGTAAGGAAACTATCACCCTATGTAACTAACCTGTGTAAGGAAACTATCACCCTATGTAACTACCATGTGTAAGGAAACTATCACCCTATGTAACTACCATGTGCAGGAAACCATCACCCTATGCATCTACCATGTGCAGGAAACCATCACCCTATGCAACTACCATGTGCAGGAAACCATCACCCTATGCATCTACCATGTATAAGGAAACCATCACCCTATGTATCTACCATGTGTAATGAAACCATCACCCTATGTAACTACCATGTGTAATGAAACCATCACCCTATGTAACTAACCTGTGTAATGAAACCATCACCCTATGTAACTAACCTGTGTCTCTCTCACTCCTTCTCATGTGTTGGATGGATACATTAGCATGTTACGCTTAGAGTTCCACCTACTCAATGGGGTTGGCGAAAAACAACAAAAACAGGAAATGCTTGAAATGAGCACATTCAGACTCATAACTCATGAGTTCAGTGGGACACATATACACCGAGGGAGATTGAGATATCCTAACTGCAGTGCAAGGAAGAAAATAGTAGCAAAGCAGTCATAGTGCTCGACACAGAGCTTATGAATTCGCTACGGCGAGGGAAAATGCCATCTTGCAGGATATTTTGCGATGAAGGTATGATGTGCTGAGCAAAGCCTCTCTAGGGGGAGATTCAGTGTATATTCAGGGTCTTTTACATGTAGAGATGTGTGGTAGTGGAGTTAGTGTGTTGTGAATTCTGTAATGAAGGTATTGTAATGTTTACAATATTTTTCCGGGAACCCAGGAAGAGTAATGGGGATCCATAATAATTCCAAATGTTACAAAACATCAAGATAATAGACGTGTCATGTCGAATAAAGAACCATGTCAGCGGTTTATATTACTATTCCACTGGCTAGGTCATGAACACGGCACCCTAGTTAATTGAATAAGCCTGGTTCATCATGTGGTTGCCTGGGCTGACCTACTGTTTTTCTCCCGACCGCAGGAGGTTGGTGGCACCTTAATTGGTGAGGACGGGCTCGTGGTAATCGCTGGAGCGGAATCAATGGAATGGTATCAAATACATCACATGGTTTGATGCGATTCCATTACATTTACGTTCCAGCGATTATTATGAGCCGTCCTCCCCTCAGCATCCTCCGCTGCACCTGACCTATGAAGTCATGTAACTCACACTTCCTGGAAGCTGCAATTCTAAGCTATCAGATCGTTCTGCAAGCAGAGCATCAGAGTGGAATGCAATTACATTACCAGTGTATGATCAAATAAAAAATGCAATGAGATACAGCAACAGCATTGCAGGTAGGGGTTAGAACCGGTTCAGAGAACAGAACCAAAAACATAAAAAGATTGACATTTTTCATGGAACAAAATCAGAACCCTGTGCCTTCGGAAAGTATTCAGACCCCTTGACTTTTTCCACATTTTGTTACATTACATCAATTCTAAATCTTTTTTCTCAGCAATCTAGTACGCCATAATGACAAAGTGAAAACAGGTTAAGAAAGGTTTATAAAAAAAATAGACAGAAAAACCTTATTTACATAAGTATTCAGACCCTTTGCTATGAGACTCAAAATTGAGCTCAAGTGCATAGTGTTTCCATTGATCATCCTTGAGATGTTTCTACAACTTGATTGGAGTCCACCTGTGGTAAATTCAATAGATTGGACATGTTTTGGAAAGGCACAAACCTGTCTATATAAGGTCCCACAGGTGAGAGTGCGCAAAAACCAAGCCATGAGGTGGAAGAAATTATCCGTAGAGCTCAGAGACAGGATTGTGTTGAGTTACAGATCTGGGGAAGGATACCAAAAAGTTTCTGCAGCATTGAAGGTCCCCAAGAACACAGTGGCCTCCATCATTCTTAAATGGAAGAAGCTTGGAACCAACAAGACTCTTCCTAGAGCTGGCCGCCCGGCCAAACTGAACAATCGGGGGAGAAGGGCCTTGGTCAGGGAAGTGACCAAGAACCTGCTGGTCACTCTGACAGAGCTCTAAAGTTCCTCTGTGGAGACTGGAGAACCTTCCAGAATAACAACCATTTCTGCAGTACTCCACCAATCAGGCCTTTATGGTAGAGTGGCCAGACAGAAGCCACTCCTCAGTAAAAGGCACATGGCAGCCCGTTTGGAGTTTGCCAAAAGGCACCTAAAGGACTCTCAAACCATGAGAAACAAGATTCTCACTCGTTGGCCTGAATGCCAAGTGTCACGTCTGAAGGAAACCTGGCACCATCCCTAAGGTGAAGCATGGTGATGGCAGCCTCATGTCTGAAGAAAACCTGGCACCATCCCTAAGGTGAAGCATGGTGGTGGCAGCCTCATGTCTCTATACTTCTGTCCAGTCCTTGGACACTGTGCTATCTAACCTCCAAACGAGCTTCAATGCCATACAACACTCCTTCCGTGGCCTCCAACTGCTCTTAAACGCTAGTAAAACCAAATGCATGCTTTTCAACCGTTCGCTGCCTGCACCCGCACGCCCGACCACCCTGGATGGTTCTGACCTAGAATATGTGGACATCTATAAGTACCTAGGTGTCTGGCTAGACTGTAAACTCTCCTTCCAGACTCATATCAAACATCTCCAATCTAAAATCAAACCTAGAGTCGGCTTTCTATTCCGCAACAAAGCCTCCTTCACTCACGCCGCCAAACTTACCCTAGTAAAACTGACTATCCTACCGATCCTCGACTTCGGCGATGTCATCTACAAAATAGCTTCCAATACTCTACTCAGCAAACTGGATGCAGTTTATCACAGTGCCATCCGTTTTGTTACTAAAGCACCTTATACCACACACCACTGCGACCTGTATGCTCTAGTCGGCTGGCCCTCGCTACATATTCGTCGCCAGACCCACTGGCTCCAGGTCATCTACAAGTCCATGTTAGGTAAAGCTCCGCCTTATCTCAGTTCACTGGTCATGATGGTAGCACGCTCTCCAGCAGGTGTATCTTACTGATCACCCCTAAAGCCAACACCTCATTTGGCCACCTTTCGTTCCAGTTTTCTGCAGCCTGTGACTGGAACGAATTGCAAAAATCGCTGAAGTTGGAGACTTTTATCTCCCTCACCAACTTCAAACATCTGCTATCTGAGCAGCTAACCGATCGCTGCAGCTGTACATAGTCTATCGGTAAATAGCCCACCCAATTTTACCTACCTCATCCCCATACTGTTTATATTTATTTACTTTTCTGCTCTTTTGCACATCAATTTCTCTACCTGTACATGACCATCTGATCATTTATCACTCCAGTGTTAATCTGCACAAATGTAATTATTCACCTACCTCCTCATGCCTTTTGCACACAATGTATATAGACTATTTTTTTCTACTGTGTTCTTGACTTGTTTATTGTTTACTCCATGTGTAACTCTGTGTTGTTGTCTGTTCACACTGCTATGCTTTATCTTGGCCAGGTCGCAGTTGTAAATGAGAACTTGTTCTCAACTAGCCTACCTGGTTAAATAAAGGTGAAATAAAAATAAAATAAATGTCTGAAGGAAACCTGGCACCATGAAGCATGGCAGCATCATGTTTTTCAGCGACGGGGACTGGGAGACTAGTCAGGATCGAGGCAAAGATGAACGAAGCAAAGTAGAGAGATTATTGATGAAAACCTGCTCCAGAGCACTCAGGACCTCAGACTGGGGTGAAGGTTCACCTTCCAGCAGGACAACAACTCAAGCACACAGTCAAGACAATGCAGAAGTGGCTTCGGGACAAGTCTTTGAATGTCCTTGAGTGGCCCAGCCAGAGCCCGGACTTGAACCCGATCGAACATCTCTGGAGAGACCTGAAAATAGCTGTGCAGCAACGCTCCCCATCCAACCTGACAGAGCTTGAGAGGATCTGCAGAGTGGAATGGGAGAAACTCCCCAAATACAGGTGTGCCAAGGCTGTAGCGTCATACCCAAGAAGACTCGAGACTGTAATCACTTCCAAAGGTGCTTCAACAAAGTACTGAGTAAAATGTCTGAATACTTATGTAAATGTTTATGTAAACTGTTTTTTTAATTATACATTTGCAAGAAAATCTAAAAACCTGTTTTTGCTTTGTCATTATGAGGTATTGTGTGTAGATTGATCAGGAAAAAAACTATTTAATACATTTTAGAATAAGGCTGTAACATAACAAAATGTGGAAAAAGTCAGAGGGTCTGAATACTTTCCAAATGCACCGTATACTGTTCCAGAACAGAACCAGTCATGCAAAAACGCAACAAAGCGCCTATGCAAAGCCAATCAGAAACTTATTCCAGTCTCTGCCTGAAGTCAAGGCTAGTGTGTGTGTGTGTGTGTGTGTGTGTGTGTGTGTGTGTGTGTGTGTGTGTGTGTGTGTGTGTGTGTGTGTTTGTCGGCTACCTGCCCCTCCCCCTCCCCCTCCAAAGCATAGCTGTAGCCTACTGACGTTACACTGGCGTGATTCAGAAGATAGATAGAAGACTTTTAATTAGAAAATAATGGATTAACTTTTTCAATACAAGTTTGGGATACTATAGCTTTCACATTTCTCATTGGATTTATGAATTACAAAAAGGCAAGATGTGTTTTTAATTCTGGTGCCACTGCACACACAAGCTTTGTTAACTAACTAGCTTCTCTGGTCCAACGTTAAGTCAACTCTGAAGTTCAAAGACATTCAAAGTTCCT
Organism: Oncorhynchus mykiss; assembly: GCF_057628025.1. Classification (NCBI taxonomy): domain Eukaryota; kingdom Metazoa; phylum Chordata; class Actinopteri; order Salmoniformes; family Salmonidae; genus Oncorhynchus; species Oncorhynchus mykiss. The sequence goes on along the minus strand of NC_143026.1, from coordinate 8,848,837 downwards.
CCATAGAATCCGTACCTCTGTAGGTATAATTCTGTGAGCCTAATTCAGATAATACATGTCATCACAGGATGCCCAACGTTCCTCCACCCTCTCTCACTCTCTCCTCACCTGCAAAGTTTCAGTTGCATCTCGCACCTGACACTTGTCTTCCCATCAAGCATGTAAACAACTAGCTGAACTATAGCTCGCCTGCTCCATAGCAAGCTGCTTAAACTAATAACACACAAATTATTGTATTTTTCGTGTCTATATTGAATACATAATTTAAACATTCACAGTGTAGGTTGGAAAAAGTATGTGAACCCCTAGGCTAAATGACTTTTCCAAAAGCTAATTGGAGTCAGGATTCAGCTAACCTGGAGTCCAATCAATGAGACAAGATTGGAGATGAGGGTTAGAGCTGCCTTGCCCTATAAAAAACACTCACAAAATTTGAGAAGCATTGCCTGATGTGAACCATGCCTCGAAAAGAGATCTCAGAAGACTTAAGATTAAGAATTGTCGACTTGCATAAAGCTGGAAAGGGTTACAAAAGTATCTCTAAAAGCCTTGATGTTCATCAGTCCACGGTAAGACAAATTGTCTATAAATGGAGAAAGTTCAGCACTGTTGCTACTCTCCCTAGGAGTGGCTGTCCTGTACAGATGACTGCAAGAGCACAACGCAGAATGCTCAATGAGGTTATGAAGAATCCTAGTGTCAGCTAAAGACTTACAGAAATCTCTGGAACATGGTAACATCTCTGTTGATGAGTCTACGATACGTAAAACACTAAACAAGAATGGTGTTCATGAGAGGACACCACAGAAGAAGCCACTGCTGTCCAAAAAAAACATTGCTGCACGTCTGAAGTTAGCAAAAGAGCACCTGGATGTTCCACAGCGCTTCTGGCAAAATATTCAGATTAAACTAAAGTTGAAAAAAGGCACAGCACAGCACACCAACATCAAAACCTCATCCCAACTGTAAAGTATGGTGGAGGGAGCATCATGGTTTGGGGCTGCTTTGCTGCCTCAGGGCCTGGACAGCTTGCTATCATCGACAGAAAAATGAATTCCCAAGTTTATCAAGACATTTTGCAGGAGAATGTCCACCAATTTGTAGCTCAACAGAAGTTGGGTGATGCAACAGGACAACGACCCAAAGCACAGAAGTAAATCAACAACAGAAATGCTTCAACAGAAGAAAATAGGCCTTTTGGAGTGGTTCAGTCAGAGTCCTGATCTCAACCCGTTTGAGATGCTTTGGCCTGACCTCAAGAGAGTGGTTCACACCAAACATGGTCCAAAAACTACATCAAATGTTTGGTTGAGGTTATTGCTGCCAAAGGACGGTCAACCAGTTATTAAATCCAAGGGTTCATATACCCTTTCCCACCCTGCACTGTGAATGTTTACACGGTGTGTTCAATAAAGACATGAACATGTATAATTGTTTGTGCGTTATTAGTTTAAGCAGACTGTGTTTGTCTATTGTTGTGACTTAGATGAAGATCAGATCACATTTTATGACCAATTTATGCAGAAATCCAGGTAATTCCAAAGAGTTCGCATACTTTTTCTTGCCACTGTAAACCAGTACTTTTTTGGAGTTCGAACCAGTTCACAACTTTATTTAGCTGTAGAATGGAACTAAATAAATAATGGTTCTATTCAAAAATAAAATATAATTCTGGTTCATACCCCCTGATTGCTGGTACTGTATTAACAATGGGCTGTTCTGTTTAGCTCAGGTTAAGGCTCTGATTTGGATTAACAACAACCGTGAGGCATGTACTCACAGTTAACCCCCATGGCATAACAGGACTTGGGACACACGGCTGAAACACAAGCCTTGAATTGTATTCAAAGACATACTAGCCATATACAGAGCCATCAGAAAGTATTCATCATCTTTGATTTATTCCACATTTTGTTGTGTTACAGCCTGAAATTAAAATTTATTAAATTAAAATGTAAAATCTCACCCATCTACACACAATAACTCATAATGAAAAAGTGAAAACATATATCTTTTTTGAAATGTTAGCAAATTTATTGAAAATGAATACAGCAATATATCATTTACATAACTATTCACACCCCTGAGTCAATATATATTAGAATCACCATCGGCAGCAATTACAGTGAGTATTTCTGAATAAGTCTCTATGAGCTTTGCCAACCTGGATTGTACAATATTTTGTACAATATTCTTACAATTCTTCAAACTCTATCAAGTTGGTTGTTGATCATTGCCAGACAATCATTTTCAAGTCTTGCTATAGATTTTCAAGCCGATTTAAGTCAAAACTGTAACTAGGCCACCCAGGAATATTCAAGGTCGTCTTCGTAAGTAATTCCAGTGTATATTTGGCCTTGTATTTTCTGTTATTGTCCTGCTGAATGGTGAATTTGTATCCCAGTGTCTGTTGAAAAGTAGACTGAACCAGGTTTTCCTCTAGGATTTTGCCTGTGGTTAGCTCTGTTCTGTTTCTTTTTATCTCAAAAACGTCCCTAGTCCTTGCGATGACAAGCATACTCATAACATGATGCAGCCACCACCATGCTTGAAAATAAGAAGATTGGTACTCACCGATGTGTTGTGTTGGATTTGCAGCACCCAAACATAAGACTTTGCATTCAGAATTTTTTTTGCAGTTTTACTTTAGTGCCTTATTGCAAACAGGATGCATGTTTTGAAATATGTTTATTCTGTACAGGCTTCCTTCTTTTCACTCTGTCATTTCAGTTAGTATTGTGGAGTAACTACAATGTTGTTGATCCCTCCTCAGTTTTCTCATATCACAGCCATTAAACTCTGTAAGTGTTTTAAAGTCACCATTGGCCTCATGGTGAAATCCCTGAGCGGTTTCTTTGCTCTCCAGCAACTGAGGTAGGAAGGATGCCTGTATCTTTGTAGTAACTGTATGTATTGATACACCAGCCAATGTGTAATTAATAACTTCACCATACTCAAAGGGAAATTCAATGTCTGATTTTTCTATTTCTACTGATCTACCAATAGGTACCCTTCTTTGCGGAGCATTGGAAAACCTCCTTGTTCTTTGTGGCTGAATCCCTGCTTGAAATTCAGTGCTCGACTGAGGGACGTTACAGATACACTACATTACCAAAGGTATATGGACACCTGCTCGTCGAACATCTCATTCCAAAATCATGGGCATTAATATGGAGTTGGTCCCCCCCCTTTCCTGCTATAACAGCCTCCACTCTTCTGGGAAGGCTTTCCACTAGACTTTGGAACATTGCTGCGGGGACTTTCTTCCATTCAGCCACAAGAGCATTAGTGAGGTTGGGCACTGATGTTGGGCGATTAGGCGATTCATCCCAAAAGTGTTTGATGGGGTTGAGGTCAGGGCTTTGTGCAGGCCAGCCAAGTTTTGCCACATCGATCTCGAAAAATCATTTCTGTATGAACCTCGCTTTGTACACGGTGGCATTATCATGCTGAAACAGGAAAGGGCCTTCCCCAACTGCTGCCACAAATTTGGAAGCACAGAATCGTCTAGAATGTCATTGTATGCTGTAGCGTTAAGATTTCCCTTCACTGGGCCTAGCCCAAACCACGAAAAACAGTCCCAAACCTCCACCAAACTTTACAGTTCTCCTGGCACTCTCCTGGCACTCTGCAAACCCAGATTATTCCGTCGGACGGCCAGATGGTGAAGCGTGATTCATCCCTCCAGAGAATGCGTTTCCACTGCTCCAATAGTGGTGAGCTTTACACCACTCCAGCTGACCGCTTGGCATTTCGCATGGTGATCTTAGGCTTGTGTGCAGCTGCTCATCCATGTAACACAACAAAATGTGGAAAACTTCAAGGGGTGTGATACTTTCTGATGGCACTGTAGTAGTTCAATATTAATGCTTTCAAATCATGATAAAAGTACCTAAAGGGGAGAGGTTGAAATCCATTAGTAATTCTGTGTGACAAGACAGTGTTCCGTGTGACAAAAGACAGTGATTTTTCTGTGTGACAAGACTTTGTGCAATAAAGGAAAATACTGCAGTCTCCTGCAAATCCAATTTAATCTTGATAAACTATTTCAGTAAACCATTCACTCTCAGAATATGTGGCATTTTATAGTTAATCCATTCAACAAGCTTCGCAGCCTGCAGCCATCCATTTATTTCCAATCTCATCTACGGCGCTGGTGAAATTGGTGACAACCACAAATGGCAACAGAAATTACTTTGACCAGAGGTAATGTGTTTAGAGCAGGTCACATCATTTTTTGCATAGCGCTGAGCTGGAAGTGATGCGCTCCGATTGTAGTAAATGAAACCTGCTACACTACGCTTTACCACTCCAGCCGACGCTTGGCAACGCGCATGGTGATCTTAGGCTTGTGTGCAGCTGCTCATCCACGTAACACAACAAAATGTGGAAAACTTCAAGGGGTGTGAATACTTTTTGACGGCACTATAGTACCTACAAGTGTAGGTAGTAGTAAATGTAGCCGCTATTGGCTCTGGAGTCTTAAGCATAAATTACACTTAAGGTCAATTTTCTCCAAATCAAGAAAATTTGTACAAATTCTTATAGTGGAATGTACTACACAGGAAAAATGACCCCTTTACGCTGAAATGTAGTTTGTTAGCATAACACAGTCAGCTATAGCATATGTCAACATAATCTATCAAATAACACTATAATAAATATGTATGGTCTTCAACAGCGGTGGCATGTAGAGTACACTATTTCACCACTTAGCAATCGAGAGCAGACAGATCTCTCCCTACATCCATTTGTCATGAGGCCAACTCTTTATGCTCATCCCCACAGGAGATAACATATTTGGAGGGAATGGATTTGCCATTAGAGAGAGTCCCAATTCCTGGGAAAAGAAAGGATATTCTGACGACCACTGACACATGATGCTTCAGGCCAAGGTGGTTGCCAAAGGAAACACACCCCGGCATACAAAAACACGCACGTGCGCTCACATGCACACATACACACAGACAGACACGCACACACACTTTTCTTACAAATGGTGTCCTTCAGAAAGACTGCCATCCATGACCGTGAAAGAGCTCATTCTCTGGTCTCCTTAAGAAAGACTGCCATCCATGACTGTGTAAGAGCCCATTCTCTGGTCTCCTTCAGAAAGACTGCCATCCATGACTGTGTAAGAGCCCATTCTCTGGAGGCTTTTGCCAGTAAAAGGCAATAGCATAAAACACTAGGCCACTAAAAGCCAGTCAATTGAAAACTTAAGACCCATCACGTCGAGAGTGTACAATGCATCTCCGTGAAACGTAACAAAAAAACAGGCCTCCCTCCCTTCACCAGACAAAACATCAAATTGTCTCTTACCTCGTAGGACCAGACGCACTGGGTACCCCCGAAGCGGCGCACGCAGCGACCCACCTCCACATCCTCGTGGGTGGTGTACATCTCCCTGAGACAGGTCCCGATGTGAGGCACCATCCTCCTCAGCACCTCTCTGCTGAAGATCATGCCCGGGCCCCCCATGCAGAAGTTCTCCCCGGGCTCCAGGGCCAGCTTTCCAAGCTCCTCGGCTGTGCCCAGGCCCGTCTGACCAAGGTACAGGGGCTGGCTGCTATTCAGAGAGCGCAGGAATGACTCAAGCTTTTCGCCTGTGTGGATGGATGGACGGGAGAGAGAGAGTGAGATACAAAGAGTATCAAAGAAAATATCTAGGCAGTAGGAAGTAGGCATGCTTATATAAAGCTAGTAATAGGTACAGTAGTAGGCAGGTTAATATAAAGCTAGTAGTAGGTACAGTAGTAGGCAGGCTAATATAAAGCTAGTAATAGCCAGTAGGCAGGCTAATATAAAGCTAGTAGTAGGTACAGTAGTAGGCAGGCTAATATAAAGCTAGTAGTAGGTACAGTAGTAGGCAGGCTAATATAAAGCTAGTAGTAGGTACAGTAGTAGGCAGGCTAATATAAAGCTAGTAGTAGGTACAGTAGTAGGCAGGCTAATATAAATCTAGTAATAGGTACAGTAGTAGGCAGGCTAATATAAAGCTAGTAATAGGTACAGCAGTAGGCAGGCTAATATAAAGCTAGTAATAGGTACAGCAGTAGGCAGGCTAATATAAAGCTAGTAATAGGTACAGTAGTAGGCAGGCTAATATAAAGCTAGTAGTAGGTACAGAAGTAGGCAGGCTAATATAAAGCTAGTAATAGGTACAGTAGTAGGCAGGCTAATATAAAGCTAGTAATAGGTACAGTAGTAGGCAGGCTAATATAAAGCTAGTAGTAGGTACAGTAGTAGGCAGGCTAATATAAAGCTAGTAATAGGTACAGTAGTAGGCAGGCTAATATAAAGCTAGTAATAGGTACAGTAGTAGGCAGGCTAATATAAAGCTAGTAGTAGGTACAGTAGTAGGCAGGCTAATATAAAGATAGCAATAGCCAGTAGGCAGGCTAATATAAAGCTAGTAGTAGGTACAGTAGTAGGCAGGCTAATATAAAGATAGTAGTAGGTACAGTAGTAGGCAGGCTAACATAAAGCTAGTAGTAGGTACAGTAGTAGGCAGGCTAATATAAAGCTAGTAGTAGGTACAGTAGTAGGCAGGCTAATATAAAGATAGTAATAGCCAGTAGGCAGGCTAATATAAAGCTAGTAGTAGGTACAGTAGTAGGCAGGCTAATATAAAGCTAGTAATAGGTACAGTAGTAGGCAGGCTAATATAAAGCTAGTAGTAGGCAGGCTAATATAAAGCTAGTAGTAGGCAGGCTAATATAAAGTTAGTAATAGGTACAGTAGTAGGCAGGCTAATATAAAGCTAGTAGTAGGCAGGCTAATATAAAGTTAGTAATAGGTACAGTAGTAGGCAGGCTAATATAAAGCTAGTAGTAGGCAGGCTAATATAAAGCTAGTAATAGGTACAGTAGTAGGCAGGCTAATATAAAGCTAGTAGTAGGTACAGTAGTAGGCAGGCTAATATAAAGCTAGTAGTAGGCAGGCTAATATAAAGCTAGTAGTAGGCAGGCTAATATAAAGCTAGTAGTAGGCAGGCTAATATAAAGTTAGTAATAGGCAGGCTAATATAAAGTTAGTAATAGGCAGGCTAATATAAAGTTAGTAATAGGCAGGCTAATATAAAGCTAGTAATAGGCAGGCTAATATAAAGCTAGTAATAGGCAGGCTAATATAAAGTTAGTAGTAGGTACAGTAGTAGGCAGGCTAATATAAAGCTAGTAGTAGGTACAGTAGTAGGCAGGCTAATATAAAGCTAGTAGTAGGTACAGTAGTAGGCAGGCTAATATAAAGCTGGTAGTAGGTACAGTAGTAGGCAGGCTAATATAAAGCTAGTAGTAGGCAGGCTAATATAAAGCTAGTAGTAGGCAGGCTAATATAAAGTTAGTAGTAGGCAGGCTAATATAAAGCTGGTAGTAGGCAGGCTAATATAAAGTTAGTAGTAGGCAGGCTAATATAAAGCTGGTAGTAGGCAGGCTAATATAAAGCTGGTAGTAGGCAGGCTAATATGAAGTTAGTAGTAGGCAGGCTAATATAAAGCTGGTAGTAGGCAGGCTAATATAAAGTTAGTAGTAGGCAGGCTAATATAAAGTTAGTAGTAGGCAGGCTAATATAAAGCTGGTAGTAGGCAGGCTAATATAAAGCTAGTAATAGGCAGGCTAATATAAAGTTAGTAGTAGGCAGGCTAATATAAAGCTAGTAGTAGGTACAGTAGTAGGCAGGCTAATATAAAGCTAGTAGTAGGTACAGTAGTAGGCAGGCTAATATAAAGCTAGTAGTAGGCAGGCTAATATAAAGCTAGTAGTAGGTACAGTAGTAGGCAGGCTAATATAAAGCTAGTAGTAGGTACAGTAGTAGGCAGGCTAATATAAAGCTAGTAGTAGGCAGGCTAATATAAAGCTGGTAGTAGCCAGTAGGCAGGCTAATATAAAGCTAGTAGTAGGTACAGTAGTAGGCAGGCTAATATAAAGCTAGTAGTAGGCAGGCTAATATAAAGCTAGTAGTAGGTACAGTAGTAGGCAGGTTAATATAAAGCTAGTAGTAGGTACAGTAGTAGGCAGGCTAATATAAAGCTAGTAGTAGGTACAGTAGTAGGCAGGCTAATATAAAGCTAGTAGTAGGTACAGTAGTAGGCAGGCTAATATAAAGATAGTAGTAGGTACAGTAGTAGGCAGGCTAATATAAAGCTAGCAGTAGGTACAGTAGTAGGCAGGCTAATATAAAGCTAGTAGTAGGTACAGTAGTAGGCAGGCTAATATAAAGCTAGTAGTAGGTACAGTAGTAGGCAGGCTAATATAAAGCTAGTAGTAGGCAGGCTAATATAAAGCTAGTAGTAGGTACAGTAGTAGGCAGGCTAATATAAAGCTAGTAGTAGGTACAGTAGTAGGCAGGCTAATATAAAGCTAGTAGTAGGCAGGCTAATATAAAGCTAGTAGTAGGCAGGCTAATATAAATCTGGTAGTAGCCAGTAGGCAGGCTAATATAAAGCTAGTAGTAGGTACAGTAGTAGGCAGGTTAATATAAAGCTAGTAGTAGGTACAGTAGTAGGCAGGCTAATATAAAGCTAGTAATAGGCAGGCTAATATAAAGCTAGTAGTAGGTACAGTAGTAGGCAGGCTAATATAAAGCTAGTAGTAGGTGCAGTAGTAGGCAGGCTAATATAAAGCTAGTAGTAGGTACAGTAGTAGGCAGGCTAATATAAAGCTAGTAGTAGGCAGGCTAATATAAAGCTGGTAGTAGCCAGTACGCAGGCTAATATAAAGCTAGTAGTAGGTACAGTAGTAGGCAGGCTAATATAAAGCTAGTAGTAGGCAGGCTAATATAAAGCTAGTAGTAGGTACAGTAGTAGGCAGGCTAATATAAAGCTAGTAATAGCCAGTAGGCAGGCTAATATAAAGCTAGTAATAGCCAGTAGGCAGGCTAATATAAAGCTAGTAATAGCCAGTAGGCAGGCTAATATAAAGCTAGTAATAGCCAGTAGGCAGGCTAATATAAAGCTAGTAATAGGCAGGCTAATATAAAGCTAGTAGTAGGCAGGCTAATATAAAGCTAGTAGTAGGTACAGTAGTAGGCAGGCTAATATAAAGCTAGTAGTAGGTACAGTAGTAGGCAGGCTAATATAAAGCTAGTAGTAGCCAGTAGGCAGGCTAATATAAAGCTAGTAATAGCCAGTAGGCAGGCTAATATAAAGCTAGTAATAGCCAGTAGGCAGGCTAATATAAAGCTGGTAGTAGCCAGTAGGCAGGCTAATATAAAGCTGGTAGTAGCCAGTAGGCAGGCTAATATACTTACCTGCAATACTTTAGAAGATTGCATAACTATTGCATAACCCACTTACAAATACACAACATGACATAGCTTCATCTCTCTGCCCTTACTATCAACCCACACTCTACATACAGCAAACAGCATTCTTCCTCTTCATTGTTTTCGACACAAAACCCACTGGCCACAGACATCCTCTCAACATCTATTCCAAGTTGGTTCAAACATAATTTCGTTGAAAGGACATGGAAATAACGTTGATTCAACCCGGTGGTGTGCCCCGTGGGAAGTTAATATACACTAGTGGAGTGGCATGAGCTCCCACACCACCAGCATCATGGATGGCTCCCACTCAACATGGCTACAATGAGCACGGTTACATGCACACAAAAATGTGATTATTGTGGATATTCAGGTTAATATAATAGTTTGTTTTCAAATGTTTACATGCTTTGCAAGAACGATTTCCTTTAATAATCCTGTTTACAAAGACATCTGAAATCAGGCTAGTGAAAATCGCCAATCAAAATAAACGTGCTACCACAGTGATCATGTTATTTTTGCGAAGACTATTTAATTCTGATTTCGGACGTATAAAGTTTGTATGTGAAAACTATTTATAAATTGCATATTTTGGGGTACCCGTTGATTAAAACACTGGAACGCCAATTAAACTGTTTACATGTCCTAATAGTTTGAAAGATGGCTCAGAAAACCATGAGTTTTAATCAGTGTATGCTTACTTTGATTATGACCTTACGCCGATTAAGATAAGCAGAGTAAGGTGTTTACATGACTAATGCCATACTCGGCCTTCTGCTATAATCAGTTTAATATCGAATTATTAGTGTGTATGTAAACATACTCAATGATTCACATCCATGATCATTGATGTTTTCAGATTCACACAATCATTACCTGAAAACAATGATTGATTCACGTCCATTTTTTGTATTATTATTACACCTTTACAACCAGGTAGGCCAGTTGAGAACAAGCTCTCATATACAACTGCGACCTGGCATGATCATTGAGTTTTTGAGATTCACACAATCATTACCAGAAAACAATGATTGATTCACGTCCATTATCATCGAGTATGTTTACATACACACTAATAATTCGATATTAAACTGATTATAGCCGAGTATGGCATTAGTCATGTAAACACCTTACTCTGCTTATCTTAATCGGCGTAAGGTCATAATCAAAGTAAGCATACGCTGATTAAAACACCTGGTTTTCTGAGTCATCTTTCAAACTATTAGGACATGTAAACAGTTTAATCCGCAGTGTATTTGTGCCAGCACCGGGTAGTGCCAGCGTCCCTCTTATGTGTAAGCGGAATGAGTTTGGAAAAACAGAAAATATGCATCTTATATAAGCCGTTTTCACATACACAATGTATATTTTGCAAAAATAACATGGTCATTGCGGTAGCATGTAAACAGGATTATTAGGGAAATCATTATTTTTTTACAAAGCATGTAACCGTTTTAAACAAACTATCATATTAACCTGACTATGTAACTCCGCTCAATCATTGTTTTCAGGTAATGATTGTGTGAATCTGAAAACATCAATGATCTTGTATGTGAATCAATCATTGTTTTCAGGTAATGATTGTGTGAATCTCAAAACCTTTGACATATACATAGCACTGATGATTATGTTGCAATCAGATTGATGTAGCAATTTGTTAGCCAGGTTAAGTCAATGTATCAGGTTAAGTAAATGTATTTAAGTTGAAGTTTTGCCCTAATTTCAATATTTACAACGCTGGTTGAAATGAGATGAAAACAGTATTGGTTGATTACTTTTTTCAAATCCAGTTTATTTTCATTGTTGATTCCATGTCACAGTATGTTGACAAATTCTGTTGATTTAACCAGTGTGTGCGCAGTGGGTCGTTGTTTGTCTCTAAAGTACATACTAAGGCTGTTGGTTACATCCACAAACCAATAACTAATATGCTTACTGTGTGAAATTCGTATGAAGTACAATGTTGTAGACATGTAGCTACAGAGGTTGTGGGTGGGGGTTATGAACTGGCATCGCACTGGGCAAAAACGGGTTGAATCAACGTTGTATCCACGTAATTTCAACCAAAACATCCAAATGTGACGATGTTGAATCAACGTGGAAAATACATTGGATTTGAATAAAGTCATCAACATAACTTTCGTATTTTATTAACCTAAATACAATGACATGATGACATTTTTGTTGTTGATTTCACGTTAGTTGACAACTCAAACTAGATGATGAACTGCCGTCTGTGCCCAGTGTGGGTTGGCTTTCTGGAACCAAGACTCTCCGACAATGACGCTTCACGAGTGCAACATTGTACAGTAGCAATACCCAATACGGAGAGGATACTCTCACAAAAATGTATCTCAATGCCTGGAGGGAAGCTGTTCAAGTGCTCTTGAAAAATGTTTGAAATAGTTGACATATGAATGTTGATTTCGCCAGCTGTTGCTAACTTGCTACTGTCTAGATGGAATAGGAGTCAAACAGATGACTGTCAATGAACTTCAAAGACTACCAAGAATGTATGTAGTCTGCCCTATACATTTTAAAAGAGAAAGACAAACTATTTCATTAAGGGAATTCACCTCGAATGTAGACATCATCATCTGCCCTCATGAACCACTCGTATTTATCCAGGTAATGGTCATGCATGTACTTCAACATCATAAATGACTTCTTCTGTGGCGGGTATGAATCATCTACACCTGTCAACGACACCACGGGAACAGGAATGGGCAGTGGGACTGTTTCAGAGCCCTCGCTGGAGAAGAAGTCAACCTTCCCGGGGATGGAACCGGTCCACGTCCTGTGTGCAGCCACAGCGCGGGAATCAAGGTACTTTTTGGCTGTCATGACGCCGACATAGAGAAAATGCCTAGGTTTGGAAATAGGTCCTCCGCCATCCCCACTACCGTTACCAGTCTTGTAAACGCTCTCTTCCTCCTCTTCACTGCCCTCTTGGCTGGACAGGTTATTCTCCGGGTCTTTGCGTAACGCATTACTTGCGGTGCTTCCAATGATTTCGGCCACTTTACCGATGCCCGCAGCATTACTGTAGTATGAGCAGATCGACGACTTCTTTCTTTTCCCACTGATTTCCACTACCCTGGGGACAATTAGCCAAGACGCCGCTGTAAATCCAAGAAAGACCCCTACAATTACGCCCATCCACGGTCTTCTAGACCTAACGGCCATGATTGAAATAAAAATTGAGAGTTTATTAAATATGATATAAACTAAATATATCCTCCGAGTAGTGCTCACTTGATATATCTGTTTTACACCGAGCAGTTTCCATAAATGGTTATCACTCATCTGCGAAGGGCATTAGATGAGTAGTGGTACCTGAAGGTAAGAGTGTATCCCCACCTCCAGGGATAACGTCCTTAAAATGTATCCAACAAGCCATTTATCCCTAGATAATCTATTAGTATCGGTAGACTGTCATGTTACAGTTCTGGGGAAATATCCACTGAGTAGCTACAGTAGGTCGCTGGCAAAAGCTTCTTCTTTTGTAATGTCCAGGGCGACGGCAGAAGTTGCTGTTCAGTCCGAATGAAAAGCAACGTTGTAACCACAACTCTTCATTACTTTCCAGTGGATAGGCTACATTGTTTCTACATGCGCAATCATTTCCCCCCCAAAAAGTTAACTCCACTAATTTCAGGCAACTCAAGTTGATTTGTTACCGCTGTCAAATATGAACGGTCTCCTCAGTCTTGAAACGTGACGAATACAGTTTTATTTGTGCACACTGTCGCTAAGTATATGCTACCTAAAGCTAGTTTATCCGCCCCTGACTCGCCATTTTGTTTACAGATTGACGTCAGGGTAAATAACTTTTCATATCCTCCGTCCCTCTTCTCTAATTTCTTTGCGTTTCAGGCACAGGCAATCAGTAGTAGCCAATGCATATTCATTGGTGAAAGAAGTAACCGGAGAGTGTCTTCCTGTTGGGCAGGCAGACAGAGGGCGGAGCGAGACAGAGAGCGATCTGTTCCTCTTCAATGCGTGACGTCCGAATGAGACCCGTATTGGAAAAGTGAGCCAACATCGGTTGGACGTTCAGCCACACCACATAAACCCATACATCTCATTAAGACCTTATTTCATAACATGTAAGATACAGGTGTAACCTGTGGCGCATGGACTGTCGCCTATAATATTTATCTTCATCTTGACTGAACCGTTCAACTGATTTATGGCGCTACTGCAATTCATCTTATCATTGCTGATTGGGAGCGTACTCTTTCTTGCATGTGTACAAACCTAAATAGAAACAGCAAGTAGTCTAGTCTAGCCTATAGCCAAAACAGTAAATTTAACCAACATTTCCATAATCACATATTTTCACAGCATTAGAATGTTCTGTATGGGATTTGAGCCCTTTGAGGGCCACTGTGTTGTGGCGCCCTCTCGTGGTAATCGTACTATAGGCGTACAGTGTCAGGAGTTTGTCAAACTGAAAGTGAGCAAACTGTAGGCTACTACAGTAGGGAAATGTGTGAAAATTGAAACAAAACAATTACAATGAACACTCTTTGTGTAAAAATGAAAGTTGACTTTATTTTTTTAAAAGACATAAGTTATGTTGTGAAATGATAGCTAAACATTGAACACCAAATTGATGTGGTAGATATGCCTAACAAGAACAGCACACTCAAAACATAGGACCCGTCCCAAATGGTCCCCTATATAGTGCACTACTTTTGACCAGGGCCCATTGGGCTCTATATAAGAAATAGGGTACCATTTGGAATGCCACCTATGTCTGACCTTCAGCTACTAGTGTTTATTCAATACATTTTTATTTTAAGAACAAACTCTTATTTCTACTCCGGCCAAAGCCAGACGACTCTGAGCCAATTGTGCCCCGCCCTACGGGACTCCCAATCTCAGTCAGATGTGATACAGCCTGGATTTGAACCAGGTTCTATAGTGACACCTCTTGCACTGAGAATGCAGTGCCTTAGACCGCTGCGCCACCAATTAATTCTGGTGCTGGAGTAGGCTACTCTGCACCTTGACAGACGACTAACTCTGAGCACCAGCCCTGTAATCAAAGAGAGAATCTCAATGCGGTCTCATACCCCCTTTTTAAACAGAAATTGGGGCCACACACCTGCAACAATGATGTTCAGTGTCATTCAAGTGCCTATACTCAGACCCACTCACATGCACCAACCTCATACATTCTCTAACCTTCAGGGGGCCCTACTCACAAGAGTCTCAGTCAGAGTTGTCCTGATATAGGGTCAGATTTCCCTTTTGATCATAATGACTGAGATTATATGGACAGGAGGGACCTGATCCTAAATCAGCACTCCTTCGCTGATACACTTTGTGACTGCGGAGCACATGACGGTGTGATCAAACACCTGATTCAAATAAGCAACTAATCATGATCCATTAGTTAATCAGGTGTGAAATGCTCAGCATCCCCATTTTTACCTAATCATCTTATTTATAAGACATTATAAACTGGGTGGTTTGAGCCCTGAATTCTGTTTGGCTGTAAGCTATGGTATATCAGACCGTATACCACGGGTATGACAATAATTTTATTTTTACTGCTCTAATTACGTTGGTAACCAGTTTATAACAGCAATAAGGCACCTCAGGGGTTTGTGACGCGTTGCGTCGTGCTTAAGGACAGCCCTTAACCGTGGTATATTGGCCATATACCACACCCCCTCAGGCCTTATTGCTTAAATAAGCACTTGTGAATCGTGACAGCTCAAGTGTCCTCTTTCATAAATGTGAGAGTATGAACAATATGCCACAATAGTCCCAAATACGCAACGTGTTTCAAACACATATAGCCTAATGTACATGTTATAGTGACTGATGAGACATCCTAAACCTTTTGAAAGAATTTGACCCACCTTGGCATGATTCTACAAATCAGTCACGGTTTCTTTACATTTCTGGTGACTACGATTGGCACTGTGATGATGATAATGATGACGCACACTGACAGAATGACGTAGGTCAGTATTTTGCAAAGTCTGTTCCTTTTAATCTCTGCTTCTTTCTTCTTTAACAAGGAGTCGTAACCAGGTGTGTAGAGATCCTCCAACCAAAAATCTAGATCCTGTGGTCCTTTTTCATCTTCCTGAAACAAAAAGGGAGACTTTGAAAGTGCAACAACAACATTGTGACACTGTCATTGCAGGTATGTAATAACATGTGGCGACAGGTAATGACAAATTTTTTTCAATGACAATGGATAAAGCTACGTATAGCTTCCATGACATGTTAGTTATCATGAGCTGAAGTCGGCTGTTATAGGCAGTTATAATGGTTTATGTCACATTAGATGTAATGATAATGACTACTGCATGTAAGCATATCCACTTCAAGGAAAGTGTGAGCAAAAGAGATGGTCTTGTAACAGGCTATAAAGTTAAATACATGTATTTCAATGTAAGTTCTAAATTTTAAAAAAGTACTTTATACATTATACATTTATACATGAGTAATAATCAGTAGATTTTATTGTCATAATAGTAAAACAATAGCCTACATCATAAATGAAACACTACATCAAACTAGACATTGTGCATTATACATATGTACATTGCTCAATTTTACAGTGTAAAATGTACAATAATATTGTCAATGTTATACTGAAGTAATGAAGAAATGTGCATACACTACCGTTCAAAAGTCACTTAGAAATGTCCTTGTTTTTGAAAGAAAAGCACTTTTTTTTTGTCCAATAAAACAACATAAAATTGATCAGAAATACAGTGTAGACATTGTTAATGTTGTTGACTATTGTAGCTGGAAACGGCTGATTTGTAATGTAATATCTACGTAGGTGTACAGAGGCCCATTATCAGCAACCATCTCTCCTGTGTTCCAATGGCACGTTGTGTTAGCAAATCCAAGTTTAGAATTTTAAAAGGATAATTGATGATTAGAAAACCCTTTTGTAATTATATTAGCACAGCTGAAAACTGTTGTCCTGATTAAAGAAGCAATAAAACTGTCCTTCTTTAGACTAGTTGAGTATCTGGAGCATCAGCATTTGTGGGTTCGATTACAGGCTCAAAATAGCCAGAAACAAAGACTTTCTTCTAAAACTTCAGTCTATTCTTGTTCTGAGAAATTAAGGCTATTCCATGCAATAAATTTCCAAGAAACTGAAGATCTGGTACAACGCTGTGTAGTACTCCCTTCTCAGAACAGCGCAAACTGTCTCTAACCAGAATAGAAACACCAGTCTCAACGTCAACAGTGAAGAGGCGACTCCGGGATGCTGGCCTTCTAGGCAGAGTTCCTCTGTCCAGTGTCTGTGTTCTTTGGGCCATCTTAATATTTTATTTTTATTGGCCAGTCTGAGATATGGCTTTTTCTTTGCAACTCTGCCTAGAAGGCCAGCAGCCCGGAGTCGCTTCTTCACTGTAGACGTTGAGACTGGTGTTTTGCAGGTGCTATTTATTGAAGCTGCCAGTTGAGGACTTGTGAGGCGTCTGTTTCTCAAAGTCGACACTCTAATGTACTTGTCCTATTGCTCAGTTGTGGGTCTCCCACTCCTCTTTCTAGTCTGGTTACAGCCAGTTTGCGCTGTTCTGTGCATCGGCACTTACCAGATTTCTATCAAACCATCGGCACATACCGGATTTCTGATTTCATTATGGAGACGGGAAAGAAACAAGTCTGACTTATTGATCACTGCTCTGTGATTTAGTAATAAAGAAAACATATACCTCACTGCTCTGTGATTCAGCAATAAAGAGAACATATACCTCAGTGCTCTGTGATTCAGTAATAAAAAGGACAGCTTTGTATTCTTTTTCACAGGGAAATAATTGGATGCTGTTACACTTGTCATCTTCATTGCAGAGCTGACTCCCTGCTGGCGATGTCGGCGGTGCCCGTTGAGAGTTTTTAATTTGATTTCGGCTAGCCTGTGTAGCGTTGGTTTGGGTGACAGTCATAGTCCCTGACGTGTCCCGCAGTGCCCTGGTTGGGGACTTCGAGGATGGTATATCAGCTGTCACTTGGCTGATTGGTTTGGTCAGGTGAAACATTAGCTGCCTGATGGAGTTACGATGGAGCTTTCTGTGGGAGTTTGCTCAAGGATACGTATCGCAGATAATCAATCAGCTACCGCCAGGAGCAAACATCAAAGGGATAACAATTGGTGCTGTGAAGTTTTCCAGGCACTAGTAGTGTGTAGGTTTGGACTGTGGATGTGTATATGTAGCATTTAATACTGTCTGCATGGACTTGATCCCATGCTGTCACCTCCAGCTCTCCTTATTCTAAGGTCAACTGCCATGTAGCCTTCCATTATCAGCCTCTGTGGTTCTGGAGACAGTTACTTCAGGTCTAAGAGAAGGAGACATCGCTGCCAAATTTGCAATATCTTAAATTATTTTAGTTGGCATATGTGACTTTGTGTGACAGTGACAAAGTCTGTATATCCAAAACATGCTCTATTTCTTGGAACTGATCTACTATTCCTGACGTTATTGCAAATCTAAACCCTGCCTGTCTGCCTTCCTGCCTGTCTGCCTGCCTGTCTGTCTGCCTTCCTGCCTGTCTGCCTCCCAGCCTCCCAGCCTGTCTGTCTGTCTGTCTGTCTGTCTGTGTGCCTGACTGCCTGCCTGTCTGTCTGCCTTCCTACCTGTCTGCCTCCCAGCCTCCCAGCCTGTCTGTCTGTCTGTCTGTCTGTCTGTGTGCCTGACTGCCTTCCTGTCTGTCTGCCTGACTGCTTGTATGCCTGCCTGTCTGTCTGTCTTCCAGCCTGCCTGTCTACCTGTCTGCCTGCCTGCCTTTAAAGTCTTCAATTTACCTTCAGATAGCCTGCCAGGTTGGAGTGGATTGAGTGTCTGTCAAACTCCTGGATGGTCCAGGAGGGTTTGGACTTCTGGTTTTCCCCCATGTCTATAGTCCTTATGTCTGTGTACAGAGGGTTCCTCTTGATCTTGGAATTCAAGGTGTGCGGCGTGATGTGCTTCTCCAGGTATCTGTCCACAAACACCACAGGGCTGCCCTCGGGGGACGGGGAAGGCCTATTGTCACTCACAGTCCTACGTTCCCTCTGGGGGAGGAAAGAGATGGAGAGAGAGAGAGGGAAAAAGTAGAAAAAGGGAATTGTCTTTATATATTATTTTTGACTGTGGTAACAGTGTTTTCCCCTGTCCATTTTGGGATGTTACTAGGGGAAACAAGTGGATACACACACTTTTGTTATTACTTTCTTTAAACCAGCTGTGCATAATGCATTTGTTGTGCCTTTCTATCACACCTAACAAAGTCTCATTTGGCCAGCCTTGTGAGATGCAACAAGCTGACTGAAATAATGCTCCTACTCCCAGAGTGGATGGCTCTGTCAGTTATAACATATCACGGCTCCCTGTGGCAGTATTCTTTAGTAAAGGTTATCCATGTATTCATACATGGCCTAGAATGTATCCGTAATGCATATACACAGGTGAGTCAAAGTCACGAATATTCCTACATGTCTGTGTGTTCACCGCAAAAAGACGCCGGAATGATCCGTCTTCTTCCCTTGTTTGGAGCAGCAATTTAACGATGGAGCATTTGCGTTAGATCATGATGAAACGATTCACAGGTTTTTCATTCATCAATTAATTGTGTAAAATGCAGAAAAAGAGATATGGACAGACTGAGAAACTGTGACCTTAACCAATTCTGATAAGCTCACTTGTTATTCTCATTGAACTCCAATGACTGACTCATTCCTGTTGACTCATGATTCTACTGCAACCAGAAGCTGTGGTTAATTAGGGAGCCACATTGACTTTAAAAAAAAACAAAGATGAGAGTTGGATATACATTTTGTAAAAGAACGAATCCAGACTGAATCAATCAATTCACAGTTGTCTGCAACTCCCCCCCCCCCCCCCCCCCCCCCCAAAAAAAAAAATGTCAGTTTATTATGTGTAAACCCTTTGTGATCTTTTGGCAACTATGATGATGGAACATCGATGCAATAACTTTTCACTATGACCGTTCATTACTATTAATCATGAAAGTCAATAGCGGTCAAGAAAGTAACGCGCTCCTCTTATTTTAGTACATCTTCGTTTTACACACAAATAAAATAGGCCTATCTTTTCATGTGTATTTTACTAGAACACTGTTACTTACAGCAATACGTCATCAATCAAATATTCCTTTATTGAAATAACGGCAAGACGATGAGCATTTTAAATTACTCTTCAATTCAATTAGCCTAGTTAAAAAGATTTTAAGCACCTCTTGAGTTTGGCTTGAAAATATTCACCTAAATGGTTTGGATTAGGTGCAAGATTGTGAAATGAAGTGCTGTCCTTATAGTTAGACTTAAATTTGAGCCAGAGCTATTCACACCTTTAAATACATACTGAATCTACATGACCAAGCCACTCCAAGCAGACAAGCCTTCCATTAGATATCATGTGAGTACCTGCCTTTAACAGTGAAAGTCTACTAGACTTAACGGAGAGAGACAAGATGGCCTACCTGTTGATAAACCTGGTTACTCCACTGCCTCTGCCCCGACAGAGCTGCCTCGACCTGGAACATTCCGTGGGTGGCCGGCAGCATCCCCACGTCCAGCTGAAATAATTTTTCCGGGTGGTTGTTGTTGGGCAGAACCGAGATGTCCATCGTAGGTCCTCTTTAGCCCGGAGCTCTACAGGAGCTGAGACGCGTTCAACCAGGCCTACGTTCACACACTGTTTGCCTTGTTGAACGCAATTCTGGTCCGTACACACGAGGCTACACACGGTGCCTCCATCACGATCAGGAATTATTGATGAGCCGCTATTTATGAGCAGGTGTCTTTTGCAGGGGTGTGTGTGTAACCCAACCTGACCTCTTGTGATGGGAACTAACCAACGGTGCCAGGCAGCAGGGTGAGATGGTGGAGTCATACCCCAGGTAACAGACACCTGTACACCTAAGTATTGTCTAATGCTAGGCTAATACAATGCTCCAAGGTGTGATATTTATATAACTAAGTGTTTCCCAAACCTCTACATTTAGGTGATCTATTCCAATAGGAGCACAGCTGATTCACTGATCGAACTGATCAACATTTATCAAGCCCTTGATTAGGCTGTAACTAGTACAGTACTGGGAAATTGCTATAAGTATCATAGGCTATGCAATACAATGCAAGATTTGTACAATGTAATACTTTTTTCCCTTAAGTAATAAACTGTAGTAGTCTTATTAAATCCACAGCAGTTATATCTTAGGTATTGATATGTTCCAGTGATACAAAGTGTCATGTCTTTGGCTATGCCGAATTAAGTGATATGACATGCTATTCTATAAAATCCTTTCTCCGTAATTAATATTACCTGATTGAGTGAATCATGTAAATGTAATGAAAGTTGGGGCATAGAGCAGTTATCTTCCGAATAAACTCTTAAAGACCATATTTTACATCATTAGCAGTCAATATTAATCGTCACCTTATTTCAGTCTCATCTGAAAGTTGAAAATTCTTCTTCACGAACCCTGACTAACAAGTTGACTAACAAGTTGAATCAGCAATACAAAATTGGGTTTAATTATTTATTTACTAAATACCTAACTAATCACACAGAATTACATATACACAGAATGAATCATACATTGATTACAAATTATGTCATAAAGGAAAACGTCCCTAGGGGACAGAACAGATATGACAGCTGGTTACACAAAGAAAAGGGGTTGGGTTTGAGTGAAAGAGCGGGAAGACAAAGGGAGAAGCGATGTGTCAATTGTAGGCAACTACTCTATCGTAAATACAGTAAATTACCGCCCATTTGGAAAAGGAAAATGCAATAAATATTTACTCTGAGCTGCGCTTCGATAGGTTGGTGGCCATGTTGCCATGTTGCCCAACCTTTGTCCTTTTTTCCACTGAAGAGTGTCTCTCTAATGGAAGGCTTGTGTCGTCGTTGGGTGGTAGACCGGATACTCTGTCCTTTCCTAGCCCACTTTTTTAGCTGTTGTTGCTAACTCAACGGCTAGGAAGTATCACTTCACTTCAAAGTTCATACCATTCGCAACCAAAGCTTACGCTGAGGTTGGCTTCGTTCTGTAGTTATTATCTGAACCATTATTATTATTATTATTTTTTTAGATTTTACCCCCATTTCTCCCCAATTTCGTGGTATCCAATTGTTAGTAATTACTATCTTGTCTCATCGCTACAACTCCCGTTCGGGCTTGGGAGAGACGAAGGTCGAAAGCCATGCGTCCTCCGAAACACAACACAACACAACCAAGCCACACTGCTTCTTAACACAGCGCGCATCCAACCCGGAAGCCAGCCACACCAATGTGTCGGAGGAAACACTGTGCACCTGGCGACCTTGGTTAGCGCGCACTGCGCCTGGCCCGCCACAGGAGTTGCTGGTGCGCGATGAGACAAGGATATCCCTACCGGCCAAGCCCTCCCTAACCCGGACGACGCTAGGCCAATTGTGCGTCGCCCCACGGACTTCCTGGTCGCGGCCAGCTGCGACAGAGCCTGGGCGAGAACCCAGAGTCTCTGGTGGCCCAGCTAGCGCTGCGATGCAGTGCCCTAGACCACTGCGCCAACCGGGAGGCCCTACCTACTATCTGAACCATTCTGACATCGGATCGTCATCCTAATGTACCCGGAACAGTTGACATGTTAGTCCTTTTAACATATGGACCGTTGTCCTCACATCCTCGGAACAGGTTACATTTTCGTCAAGGCTTTATATAGTGGAGGGAGAAGGGTGTGTTTTCATAGTTTTATAACCCATGTCTCTTCACAGGGGCGGGCCACTGATTGAGCAGAGCCCTAACCTTATGAAAACCCAAATCTCTCATTTGGAAGCTAAAATTACATTTCATCTTTTCACCAATAATGTTATATTCAAACGTTTAAATTGCCCAACAATTCCATGTGAATCTGATAACTCTAATGTGTAGACTTTCAAATGTAGAGTTTGTCATCCTATCATTGATGAGAATGTCTCAGATGACAACCGAACTGACATCATATTCATTAAGTACCACGCATATGTTCAACTGGTCGGATTACCAAAATATGGTTCATTCCCCCCCACCTTCTGATGTTTCCAGAATCTCTATGTTAACCAAGGGATTTTCAAATGTCACATCAGTAGGGTAGAGAGAGGAAAAAGGTTGGAGAGGTATTTATGACTGTCATAAACCTACCCCCAGGCCAACGTCATGACACAAAGTTTCACCATTTGAAGCAGACTCAGAATAAATTAAAGGTTTGTGGGATAGTTTATATCCCTGATAGCAGGCGACCGCTGGACAAATCTTGCACCTCAATGTCGAACAAGGTCTGGCTTTATCATGGTAATTATCTGGTTTAGGCAACCAGACCGGGACCAAAATTCCAAGTGGTATCTGGTAAACTGTAGCCTTGTATAAATGGGCCTGAATTTGAGACACATTAAAAAGAGGTCAGGAATCTGTATAGTTCATTGTGTTCATTGACAGGCCTGATCTAGGAGCAACAATCAGTGGCCCGTTATGGCTCAGTTGGTAAAGCATGAGGCTCACAATTTGTATTTATTTATTTAGTTGTTTTGAGGACAACTTTTAGCCTTCAAGGAAAAATCCAAGGAATACAATGTGACATGAAAACCATAGGAACAAACAAATAATGGAGAATCTATTTTATTATTTTCTCAGGAACATGATATGCAGGCAGTTTTTTCTCCTACACAACCAACAAGACATTACGAGACAACGAGACACACGGGTATGTTGGAAGCCATTAAAAAATGACACGGCCTTAACAGTGCTATAAAATGTCAATTTTAATTCAATTCAACGACACTCAACTTCAACTTGTTTTCAGCCAATGACAGAAGGTGTAAACCAAGCAGTATTTTTTTGCACCCATGTGACGCCTAGACTGAGGGCTCATGGGAACCAGAGTAGGGTGAAGTTGCCCCTAGACGCTGATCTAGGGTCCTAGGAACAGTACCTAGGGGATACTTCACCCCGGAGCCAACCCATATACCAGTGCAGCAGTACTTCAGTGTAAACATGTACAGTGTTTCTTAGTTCTACATTATCTCTATTCAAGTAGAGGGCCGTGGAGTGGTACACTATAAACGGTCATCGTTGTGTGAATAGGATGTACAGCAGATTGTTTCAGGGAAGCAGCTTGCTGTTCAGATGTTGTCGTTCTAACATTGACTTTAACATACAAGACAGCCGTGGGCTCATCCTGGTGTACACAACCAAGGTCGGCCACACTGTACTAACTATTTGACGGAAATATGGATGATAGTCTACTATATGACTAAATAATGTCCCTTTAGTGATTTTGAAACACATTTTGAAATATCGATACAGATCATGTGATTTAAAACGGAGGATAATTTCCCTTTAGAAACCCTAATGAAGACACTTAGATCCAAATCCTAACTTGGAGAGATCCGTGCGCGTAACAGGGATGCATTCAGTTCGATTCAACGTTTGCTACTGAACTACATTTCCCCCCAAGGGATGCACAGCGTTCCCGTAACAGCCTCTGAGGTATGTTTGCTCCCGTTTGGTGGGTGTGGGCGGATCAATATGGGTGTGGCCTAATCAATATGGGTGTGGCCTGATCAATGTGGGTGTGAACTGATCAATATACGTGTGGGCCGATCAATATGTGTGTGACCATTTTAAATCGCAAAACTCGTGCAGCACACCACACACACCATACAATCTCACAAGACTGCGGGACAAACCTGACACCGCAATGTCGAGCAAGGTCTGGCCTTATCATGGTAAAGATCTGGTTTAGGCAGCACACACACCATACACCGTTCTTCAACTGGTCGTTCAGTACAGTACCCTTTCCGTTGAAGACCGCTATGTGACACACTGAACACACCCCTGATGTCAATGTTAAATTCAACGGGAAAAGATGTGTGCCCTCAAGCTTTCCACACAATTGTTTCAGTCCCAACAGATCCTAAGGCCAGCACTATTGTTAACATATGCATAGACATAGACGAATTTAGTAAATGTTACAATAAGGTATTTTCTCCAACTTTAAGCAAGCCTCGGCTATTTGGCAACACTTTATGTTCAAGCCTCGATATCCAAAAGTTCACTCAAGTACACTAATTAGCACCACATAAACAGAGCGTTAATAACAATAATATATTCGCTGTCGTTACTAGAAGTATCATCAATTATCCAAATCCTTCCAAAGACACGTTGTTGCTTACAGTGTTCGACATTAAGCCAAACATGTACAAAGCAAATGAAGAGCTGAAAGCCCTAAACCCTAAAACCTCATATCAATCAAACGTAAGAGTCTTTGCAGCTGTCAATGCTTTCAGTATTGCTTCTAAATGGACAGTATTGTGAATTCTGTTTGAGATAGATTAAACATACAGTACCATTTGTGTCTCTAACCACATTTTTGCTAAACTTGACGAAGGACAAGAACGTCATTGTAATTACTCACGGCTGGAAGCCAAAGTCTCAGCAGTGGCTATACCAAGCAGATAGCATGAAGTTCACCAATGCTGAAATATATAGAAATGTTTGTGCTGGGCTAAAGAAGTAAACTTGAGAAGAAAAAAAACAGAAAGTCCAACACACTGATTATGCTCCCAAATAGCACCTTTTATCAGACAACGTTTCCATCCATAAGGATCTTCGTCAGGTCGTTTTGTCTGGTTGTTTTGACCTGATGAAGATCCTTACAGATGGAAATGTTGTCCGATAAACCGTGGTACCTGGGAGCATAAACAGTGTGCGGGACATTCTGTTTTTTTGGGGGAAGAAACTGATAGGAAACCAGTAGACCTAGGTCCGATGGTACGCTTAATGAAGTTTGTAGTTTGCACTTTTGGCACTATTGCATTGGTTACATTATACGGGGTTAACTAAATTTATGGAAACTACAAGTGGTAAACCTTGATGGATTTTGCCTGATTTTCAATGTGATATTAATGAAGATAAATCAGAACAAATACAGTATGGAAAATGGTAAGACATTTACAAAATATTAGCATGAATTAACATGATTAAAAACAAAAACTTCTCCAAAAACACCAAAGAGTTGGATCCTTATGTAGATCTACAGTATATCAGCTCAACGGATACCAGGTGAAGGCTGGTCAACAATTACACCCTCAAAAGAGATGTGCTTAGACCGACTCAATACCAATAACATGACATACGTAGTATTGACTCAATACCAATAACATGACATAATATGGACTCAATACCAATAACATGACCATAGTATCGACTCAAAACCAATAACATGACATAGTATCGCTTCAACCTCAATAACATGACCATAGTATCGACTCAATACCAATAAGATTACCACAGTATCGACTCAATACCAATAACATTCCCATAGTATCGACTCAATACCAAAAAGATGGCAATAGCATGGACTCAATACCAATAACATGACATAGTATGGACTCAATACCAATAACATGACATGGTATGGACTCAATACCAATAACATAACGTACTAATGACACATTTACAGTGCTTATAATCTACAGCTGGTTAGGTTGAAACAGGTGTGTTCTGTCCATCCCACGTGTTGGAATAAGTGCACTTGATATACATAAATAGGATATGACACCTAAGTTCGCCCCTGGAAGGAGGGGGCGAGGGGGTGAGGGGAGGGTCAACTCCTCTGTTGCATCTTCTGTGCGTAAAAGTCCCGGCAAGTTTCACAGCAGCGTTGATACCAGCGCATGTCTTGGCAGAGGTTCTTCTCGCGGATGACTTTGCAGTAAACCGGCCACTGGTCCCGTAAACACTTGAACGTCAGGGCAGCTACAGAGGATGAAAGGAGAGATTCAGTTTGACATAGTGCACAGTTTCCTAATCCTGGTCCTTGGGGATCCAAAAGGGTGAACATTTTTGTTCCAGCCTAGCAGTAACCCACTTGATTCGATTCATCATCAAGCCTGTGATTGGTTGAACTGGGTGTGTTAGTGCAGAGGACCAGGATTAGGAAACATCCATGTACTGAAACACTGAATAACAGATGAACATGGCTTTTTATCAAATGGTTATTCCAGTACATCACCAATAGGTGGCAGTATTATACACATTTCACATTTACTTTTCTATGTACTGATTCAACTTTGCATTCATTGGAGATTAAATAAAAATAAAAATATAAAATATATCATGTAAAACAGAGATTACATTGAAAGTCCAGTTGCCACATTGTAATTTCAGGGCTGTCAAAAATAATGGGTATTATAGTAGAAAATTATTAGCCACACCTAAAACACACAATGACTAAATGATGATTGCAGAAGCAGATTATTGCTGATTATTGCACATTCCCACAGACTCAAGAAGTCCTATATTGTCCAAAAGCTTCCAAATGGTCTATTTCATCATAGGTCTGACTTATAGTCTCTCTCTCTCTCTCTCTCTCTCTCTCTCTCTCTCTCTCTCTCTCTCTCTCTCTCTCTCTCTCTCTCTCTGTCTCTCTCGCGCCTCAGTAAAATCTGTCCTCAAATACTCAGTCCATTAACACTAACACCCGTTAGAGCAGAGTTCTCAAGAGGACGCAAGGTCACAAGGATAACCTTGTTTCATTTGTGTTTCGGAGCTGCTGTGCTGGGTAGGGGAGTCGGCACTCTGCAACACACACTACTCTGTCACCTTATCAACAAAACATTATATTATGACCGTTCCATCGCATTCCATTTGCATCGGCAGCATTCTGAATAAACTCAGATCTCGGGGGCATAGACACTGTGTTGACATATTTTCTTGAAGTGAACAAGCCTTGGTAATGAAGCCAGGAGTTGTAAACATCCCTCTTTGCCAATGAGACGTTGCGATGGGACCACCAACACGGGTTGCTTCCCAAATGGCATTCTATCCCCTATGTAGTGCACTACTTTTGACCAGGGCTCTTGGGGTAGTGCACTAAATAGGGAATAGGGTGCCGTTTGGGACTGCCACGGTCTCTATTTTACCTCGGAACGTTCCAGAGGCAGCTACAGAGGGCTGCCACCTCTTGGATACGTCTCAAATGGCACCCTATTCCCTAGTGCACTACTTTTGACCAGACCCCTATGGGCCCTGGTCAAAAGTAGTGCACTACATAGGGAATAGGGTGAGACGTAACCCTTCTCTTGATGGCGTTCTGCTGTTTTTGAGGCAAACACAACGGAACACAACACCCGTGGCTGGGGTGGGATTAGTGGGAACGCCATGGCGACAGACAGTAAAACAACTCACACCTCTTCATTCTTCTGCCTCCTGACATCTGAGTCATCCTTTTGGCTTCATGGGAAAAGTCTGAGTCATCTTTTTGTCTTCATGGGAAATTCAACTGCTAAGTCTAGTTTGCCGCTGCGCGGCTGAGCCCATTGGTATTGATACACAGTAGTAGAGGTGTAACAGGGTTTTTATTAGTGGTACTGGTATAGTACACACATAGTATACACATAGTATACACATGGCATACACATAGTATACACATAGTATACACATAGTATACACATGGCATACACATAGTATACACATAGTATACACATGGCATACACATAGTATACACATAGTACACACATAGTACACACATAGTATCCACATGGCATACACATAGTACACACATAGTATACACATAGTATACACATAGTATACACATGGCATACACATGGCATACACCGTTCAATGAAATGCTTACTTGCAGGTTCCTTCTGGACAATGCAACAACAATAAGAAACAATAGTAATACCATATTTTTTATTTGTTTTATTTAAAATAAGAATATAAACAAAGTAAATGACTCAGTAGAATGTAATATATTTTTTTTAGCATTGTAGATAAAAAATTGTCTTCACCAACCACTGGAGGACCTTACCGGTCGTGGACAGAGAAATTATTGTACCAGGCTGTGATGCAACCGGTCAGGACACTCTCAATGGTGCAGGGGTAGTTTTTGGAGAGGACCCGGGGCGGCATGCTGAATTTCTTCAGCCGACTTAGGAAGTAGAGACGCTGTTGAGCCCTCTTGACGAGTGGTGGTGTTGTGGACGCAGAGGAACTTAAACCTGCTGACTCTCTCTACTACAGCCCCCCCACCCCCCACCTCTGCTTCCTGAAGTCAACAAACTCCTTTGTTTTTCTGACGTTGAGGGAGAGGTCATTGTCCTGGCATCACAATGCCAGTTCACTTACCACCTTCCCATTGGCTGACTCGTCTTGGTTGGTTATCAGGCCTACAACCGTGGTGTCGTCAGTAAACGTGATGATGAAGTTAGTGTCGTACAAAGCCAACAGAGAGTACAGCAGAGGACTGAGGACACACCCCTGCGTGGCCCCTGTGTTAAGAGATTGTTGCCAATCCTCACAGCCTGTAGTCTGCCCGTCAGGAAGTCCAAGATCCAGTTGCAGAGGGTGCTGTACAGAACATGACCAGCCTCTTGAAGCACTTCACGATTACCGGGGCGATAGTCAATTGAGCATGTCACCTTCTTTTAAAGGTAAACTAAAAACTATAAACTAACCATAGTCTGTAGTCTGGGCACTGGGACTATGATGGTGTCCTTGAAACAAGTGGGGTATACAGCCCGGGACAGGGATAGGTTGAAGATGTCTGAAAAGACACCCACCAGCTGGTCAACACACACTCTGAGGACGTGGCCAGGGATGCCATCTGGGCCGGTGGCTTTGTGAGTATTCACTCATTTAAGAGTTTTTCCTCACGTCAGCCTCGGAGAGCGAAAGCACCTGGTCATCCGGAACAGCGAGAGTCCTCCTGAATGGCTCGGTATTGTCTACCTTTGTAGTTGTAGTCATTGCCACATGCATTGCGGGTCTGATCCCTTATTGATGTCAATTGTTAAATCCACTTCAATCAGTGTAGATGAAGGGCAGGTTAATTAAGGATTTTTTAAGCCTTGAGACAATTAAGACATGGATTGTGTATGTATGCCACTCAGAGGGTGAATAGGCAAGACAAAATATTTAAGTGCCTTTGAACAGGGTATGGTAATAGGTGCCAGGTGCACTGGTTTGTGTTAAGAACTGCAACGCTGCTGGGTTTTTCACGCTCAATAGTTTCCTGTGTGTATCAAGGATGATCTACCAGCCAAAGGTCATCCAGCCAACTTGACAACTGTGGGAAGCATTGTAGTCAACATGGGCCAGCATCCCTGTGGAACGATTTCGACAACTTAGAGTCCATGCTTCATGAAATTGAGGCTGTTCTGAGGGGGGAGGTGTCTTAAAGTAATGATGGACTGTCATTTCTCTTTGCTTATTTGAGCTGTTCTTGCCATAATATGGACTTGGTTGTTCACCAAATAGGGCTATCTTATGTATACCACCCCTACCTTGTCACAACACAACTGATTGGCTCAAATGCATTAAGAAGGATAGAAATTCCACAAATTAACTTTTAACAAGGCACATCTGTTAATTGAAATGCATTCCAGGTGACTACCTCATGAAGATGGTTGAGAGCATGTCAAGAATGTGCAAAGCTGTCATCAAGGCAAAAAGTGGCTATGTAAAATCTGAAATAGAAAATATATTTTGATTTGTTTAACACTTTCTTTGGTTACTACATGATTCCATATGTGTTATTTCATAGTTTTGATGTCTTCACTATTATTCTACAAGGGTTTTTTTAAGAGAAAACCCTTGAATGAGTAGGTGTGTCCACACTTTTGACTGGTACTGTATTCCTATCATTATTCTCAAAACAGCATTGAGTCTGCCTCCACTGTCCAGCACTTCACTATTCTGTGTTGATGGGTCCCTCTTGAGTTGCTGCTTGTAGGCGGGGAGTAGGAACAGAGGGACGTTATCTGATTGTATGCAAAAACAGTGATAGTATTAGTTGCTATTGACTGCATGGTAATATGTATGTCAGTGGTATTGGTCCTATATCTATGTGGCTTGTGGGCCTTTTGTCTAAGCATGTTTTTTGATGGTATTTTTATACTTTGTAGCCCTTATCTCACATTGAACAGACTATTGAGCAGACAATTGTCTGTTTTTTTTTCCTTCGGTCTCTATTGTACCATTATACAGATTCAATTGATCTAGCATTGTACTCCAACAGATGTCTGTCTGTCTGTTCTAAATAGAATGGATAAACAGGAAATATGCAAAAAAAATGAATGCGAGTGGCTTGAGGCACAAACGTTCATACTTCCCAGATTCCTGGAGGAGCTTAGCATTACCAGCTGGGAAGGTTTTAGGAGGGAGGGGGCAGAGCTGCTACCCTGGTGCGTACCACAGACACCCCTCCCTCCAGCTGCATCTCTGCTCGGGACGAGAACGTGAGCCGGCGTACACTAATTTAAAACATCATGCCATATATCCGCCCGGCCTCAGCCCAACCTCAACCTCAGCAGCCCCAGTCTCAATCTCAGCAACCCCAGCCCCAGTCTCAATCTCAGCAATCTCCTTCTCAACCTCAGCAGCCCCAGTCTCAATCTCAGCAACCCCAGTCCCAGTCTCATCCTCGGCAGCCTCATTCTCAACCTCAGCAGAATCAGCCTCAGCCTCAGAATCAACCTCAGCAGCCTCATTCTCAACCTCAGAATCAACCTCAGCAGAATCAGCCTCAGCCCCAGTCTCAACATCGGCAGCCTCATTCTCAACCTCAGCAGAATCAACCTCAGCAGCCTCATTCTCAACCTCAGCAGAATCAGCCTCAGCCTCAGAATCAACCTCAGCACAATCAGCCTCAGCCCCAGAATCAACCTCAGCCGAATCAGCCTCAGCCCCAGAATCAACCTCAGCAGCCTCAGCCCCAGAATCAACCTTAGCAGAATCAGCCTCAGCCCCAGAATCAACCTCAGCAGAATCAGCCCCAGAATCAACCTCAGCAGAATCAGCCTCAGCTCCAGAATCAACCTCAGCAGAATCAGCCTCAGCCCCAGAATCAACCTCAGCAGAATCAGCCTCAGCCCCAGAATCAACCTCAGCAGAATCAGCCTCAGCCCCAGAATCAACCTCAGCAGAATCAGCCCCAGAATCAACCTCAGCAGAATCAGCCTCAGCTCCAGAATCAACCTCAGCAGAATCAGCCTCAGCCCCAGAATCAACCTCAGCAGAATCAGCCTCAGCCCCAGCTTCAGTAACTCTTCCCCAGCTGCAATTTATGATGAACTATGCGCACTCTTCCCAGAAGGCTTAACATTTTCGAACATCGTCATCTGGTACCATCCAGCCCCTAAACACAGTGATTGCATCCCAAATGGCACCATATTCCCTATGTAGTGCACTCCTTTTGACCAGAGCACCATTTCCTATTTAGTTCACTACTTTTGACCAGGGCCCATAGGGATACACACAGGGACGAGTGGGCAGAAGAGTTGGTGGAACGTGTAAACTGTGAAATTCACTGCAGGCTTTAAAAATAAATGTAAAAAAATAAAAAATGGCACTTGTGTCTGGGGTCAACGGAGGTCGTTGAGTGGTGTGTCTGGCATGCTCGTGAATAGGCGGTATTATACAACACAGCATAATCCCACAGCTTGAGGCCGCACATAATATTTTTAATGAAGTCATCAAAACATGGCACATTTAGATTGCCGGGGAAGTGGTGGGCCAAACTTTCCACATCAACGCTCGCCAATTAATGGGTTTTGAACTGACTCGGGAATGAGCTCGAGATACTTTGAGGATACTTTTTTGGAAACCCTACACAGCGCGATGTCTGTCAGAGAGCCCGTTGTGCGTGAGACAGATGATGTATCTAATGGATTCGTACCATACTCAAATAATGAGACAGAACAACCCTAGGGAACCTTCAATGAACTTGGGAAGCTATGATAGGTAAGGGAGCTGGAATGGTGATACAAGCTGCGTCTGGGGAACAGTTATTGTAAGTAGTAGAAACAACAGGACTTCATTATTATTAGGTTATTATATTAATCTATAGATGAATTATTATCAGGATCAATCCACATCACATAAGATTTAACATGGACCAACAACACCACCACTCGTCAAGAGGGCTCAACAGCGTCTCTACTTCCTAAGTCGGCTGAAGAAATTCAGCATGCCGCCCCGGGTCCTCTCCAAATACTACCCCTGCACCATTGAGAGTGTCCTGACCGGTTGCATCACAGCCTGGTACAATAATTTCTCTGTCCACGACCAGTAAGGTCCTCCAGGGGTTGGTGAAGATAATTTTTTATCTACAATGCTAAAAAATAATATTACATTCTGGCTCTGAATATAGAGCTCAGCTCTTGTCTTTTCTCAGCGTGTCTTAAACCCATGCAAGCATCAAGTGAGTTCTGGCCTTCTTTGATATTCAATCTATTTTAACTTTAAGAATAAACTGTGTTGATAAAACCCCGACTCTGAAAATAAAAGGGCAATTGTCCACTTCATTTTCTGAATAACATTTCTGAACTGAATTGGAATGGATCCCTACCCTGTTAAACATGAACTCGGGAGGTGGTGATCGTGATGACAAGATGCATGATACTCACCCAGGCGTGGCGAGGTGATGGTGTTGACGTTGATCCTCTCGTTGCACGCCTGCTGCTGACATGGCCGGTACGCCGCTGGCTTCTCCGACGAGAAGCACTCGTTGCCGTGGCGCCCGGTGATCTTGTGCATGCACTGGATAACCCGGGACTGCATGCTTTTGCCACAGGTGACCGAGCACTATCAACACCGTAACACACAGCATAAGATTATGTCAGTGGACATAATGTCAAATACAATGCAAAATATAATAATAATAATATATTTACTTTTTGTTATGAGCTCATACTGATGAGTTAGGAACTCCCCTCACCTGGTTGTCTAGGTCTTAAATGATGAGTTAGGAACTCCCCTCACCTGGTTGTCTAGGTCTTTAATTATGAGTTAGGAACTCCCCTCACCTGGTTGTCTAGGTCTTAAATTATGAGTTAGGAACTCCCCTCACCTGGTTGTCTAGGTCTTAAATGATGAGTTAGGAACTCCCCTCACCTGGTTGTCTAGGTCTTAAATGATGAGTTAGGAACTCCCCTCACTTGGTTGTCTAGGTCTTAAATGATGAGTTAGGAACTTCTCTCACCTGGTTGTCTAGGTCTGAAATGATGAGTTAGGAACTCCCCTCACCTGGTTGTCTAGGTCTTAAATGATGAGTTAGGAACTCCCCTCACCTGGTTGTCTAGGTCTTAATTGGACACATATTGAAAGGAAATAACAGCAGACACTCCTGCTTTTCATGGAATTGAGTTTGGCCATGATATGATATCCGTTAGATTACGAAAGCATAGGACTTTTGACCTCATGTTAAGTGTCCCCTACCACAGCCCCTGGTCAGTGCTCCAGTATGTGGCTGTATGTATGAGTGATCCATATAATGAGCTTGCATCACTCACTTGGGCCAAGCCAAAAAAGTCTCTGAGGTAAAAGACCTGCCAAGGCATGAGTGGAACACCGGCTTCAGTGATTGGCTGTGGCCAGTTCGAGCTGTTTCCGTGGTCGACTGCTGTTTGCCAAAACACAGAGAGACTCAGGCCTAAATATGTCCAACCCGGCAGAGACAGAGTGAATTTATACAGGAGGCGCTGCGATGAATAGTGGCAGAGACAGATTAATATAGTCTTGTAATCCCTTCTCCAATGCCTTTTTAAAAAACAGCTTTCTAGACATTCAAAGAAGTGGGAGTTGGGGAGATGGAGTCCGTCCGCTTTCAACTCAAGGCTTTTTCGACATGAGCTGACTTCGTAATGCATTTATGTGGAGGTTAGTGTTTAAATAACAGACAGCTGTTGTGACTAGAACAGCATGTTGGGGATCAGGCATGTCTGGACGGGGCGAGCGGGGAGAAAACAGCCTCGACGGCGCTCCTATTCACCCGATACATTAGTCTGCTTTAGCCATACCGAGGCTCGAGAAGATGGCAAATACATCTCAGGGTTTAGTGATATGACAGAGCACTCTCCATGACAATTTGTAGATTTCCAGATTTCCACAGAGAGAGAGAGAGAGAGAGAGAGAGAGAGAGAGAGAGAGAGAGAGAGAGAGAGAGAGAGACAGACAGACAGACAGACAGACAGACAGACAGACAGACAGACAGACAGACAGACAGACAGACAGACAGACAGACAGACAGACAGACAGACAGAGAATACAACAATGCAACAGACA
The DNA here is from genome assembly GCF_057628025.1 of Oncorhynchus mykiss. Classification (NCBI taxonomy): domain Eukaryota; kingdom Metazoa; phylum Chordata; class Actinopteri; order Salmoniformes; family Salmonidae; genus Oncorhynchus; species Oncorhynchus mykiss. The sequence continues at coordinate 8,814,487 of NC_143026.1, read as the reverse complement.
GGAAATAATCAACTAGTAAAAGTAAGTAAGCCCGTGTATTTATATAAGGATAGACCTAGTTAAAACAATTTTATAGGTGTGATTGAGTTCATTCCCATGTATTTACTGTACATGGGCCGTGTACATGTTATAACGACTATGTAAAGTAATCTAGGGGTATTTTTTATTAGCATTACCACAAATGATGTGGTTTATAGTCACACATGAAGGGATTTGTGGTTCTGCAAGCCACAGAGTCGAAGCAAATAAGAGAAGAAAAAAAAAGAGTTACTTGAAAACAAAGCGTCCGTTCCCAGTTCTCACAACCTCACCCCTTTGACCATCCCATTGGAACACGGTTCACAAAGGGGCGGGCCGTCTGAGTCAACTGTTAACACAGGGGAAATGTAGGGTTGCATCTGAGTCAACTGTTAACACAGGGGAAATGTAGGGTTGCATCTGAGTCAACTGTTAACACAGGGGAAATGTAGGGTTGCATCTGAGTCAACTGTTAACACAGGGGAAATGTAGGGTTGCATCTGAGTCAACTGTTAACACAGGGGAAATGTAGGGTTGCAAAGGGTCGTAGGGTTGCATCTGAGTCAACTGTTAACACAGGGGAAATGTAGGGTTGCAAAGGGTCGTAGGGTTGCATCTGAGTCAACTGTTAACACAGGGGAAATGTAGGGTTGCATCTGAGTCAACTGTTAACACAGGGGAAATGTAGGGTTGCATCTGAGTCAACTGTTAACACAGGGGAAATGTAGGGTTGCAAAGGGTCGTAGGGTTGCATCTGAGTCAACTGTTAACACAGGGGAAATGTAGGGTTGCAAAGGGTCGTAGGGTTGCATCTGAGTCAACTGTTAACACAGGGGAAATGTAGGGTTGCATCTGAGTCAACTGTTAACACAGTGGAAATGTAGGGTTGCAAAGGGTAGTAGGGTTGCATCTGAGTCAACTGTTAAAACACAGTGGAAATGTAGGGTTGCATCTGAGTCAACTGTTAAAACACAGTGGAAATGTAGGGTTGCATCTGAGTCAACTGTTAACACAGTGGAAATGTAGGGTTGCAAAGGGTAGTAGGGTTGCATCTGAGTCAACTGTTAACACAGTGGAAATGTAGGGTTGCATCTGAGTCAACTGTTAACACAGTGGAAATGTAGGGTTGCATCTGAGTCAACTGTTAACACAGTGGAAATGTAGGGTTGCATCTGAGTCAACTGTTAACACAGTGGAAATGTAGGGTTGCATCTGAGTCAACTGTTAACACAGTGGAAATGTAGGGTTGCATCTGAGTCAACTGTTAACACACAGTGGAAATGTAGGGTTGCATCTGAGTCAACTGTTAACACAGTGGAAATGTGGATTATTAGTAGGGTTGCAAAGGGTAGGAAAGTTAGCTGACAGTTAACCTTTTTTTGTGGGATACACATAAGGCAATTCTAGGTCTTGTTGCATATTTTGGTTAAACTATCCCCAATTTAATGGAATTGTAATCCTCTGTATCCACAGTGCATTCTTCCATCACATGTACAGCTGATTCTCAAGATCTGCCACACTAATGACATGCTATTGAGCCCACACTACTACACTGTCTGAGCCAGGGACTAGATGCTTTCTGGTAAGTTTTGATTACAGTAATGGGTGGGGTGAATATATTTTATACGACATACAGATTTTTTGTTAGCTAGTAAATAATAGCCTACAGCAAAGTGTGTTTAAATAATTTCTAACTTATTAACAATTTCTGGTAGTTCGTTTTTGCTACCATGTGGGTTTTAACTGAGGAGTGTTAATTCACCTGTTTCCATACACGTTTCATTTTAAAACATGTATCTTACAAAGGAGTTGTTTAATCAAACTGCTTAACTATTTATATGTACATGGAATTGTATTTGTGTTTTTTAAACTATTTTTTTCTGATGTGTGGAAACATTTTACTGCAGCTAATGTAGAAGGAGAAGCTGTGTACATTTGCAAATACTGTGCCAAATCATATGTGAAGAATGCAACAAAGATGCAGAATTATCTGGCCAAGTGCATAAAGTTCCCTTAGCGCTCACAACTAGCAACCTCTGACAAAAGTCCCTCTACTTTTGAGGTGAAAATTATGAATTAGACATCTTATCGATAGCAACAGTTCATGATCCTCTTGGAATCAGAAGTTTTTTTTGACTCAATGGAGGAACGCAGTCAGAGAATAATTAACTACATTATCTCCACCCCTCAACCAGTATTCTACAAGAGCACAGATACAAGGGACAACAGACACACCGGTCTCTACATTGCAGATGAGCTGAAGGCAGTCATCATTGACCTTGGACCACAGAAGGTATTTGCAATGGTGACAGACATTGCTGTGAACATGAAGGCTGTTTGGTCTGAAGTGGAGGAGTCCTACCCTCACATCACACCCATTGGCTGTGCTGCTCATGCATTGAATATGCACCTCAAGGACATCATGGCACTGAAAACAATGGATACACTCTACAAGAGAGCCAAAGAAATGGTTAGGTATGTGAATGGTCTTCAAGTTATAGCAGCAATCTACCTCACCAAGCAAAGTGAGAAGAATAAGAGCACCACATTGAAGCTGCCCAGCAACACCCGTTGCAACACCCGTCATCATGTTTGACAGTCTCCTGGAGAGGAAGGAGTCTCTCCAAAAAATGGCCATATCACGGTCTGCCGATATGGACAGCCCCATGAAAAGGTTCCTCCTGGATGATGTATTTTGGGAGAGAGTGATAAGCAGCCGGAAACTCCTGAAACCTATAGCAGTAGCCATTGCACGGATTGAGGGAGACAATGCCATCCTGTCTGATGTTCAGACTCTGCATGCAGATATAAGAGAAGAAATCCATACTGCCCTGCCCACTTCACTGTTGCTCCAAGCAGAAGAAACTGCAGTTCTGAAATACATCAAAAAACGTGAAGACTTCTGACTGAAGCCCAATCACGCCGCAGCGTACATGTTGGACTCCAAATATGCTGGCAAGAGCATCCTGTCTGGTGCAGAGATGAACAAGGCCTATGGTGTCATCACTACCGTGTCTCATCACCTTGGCCTGGATGAGGGCAAGGTTCTTGGCAGTCTGGCGAAATCCACTTCCAAGCAAGGGTTTTGGGATGGAGATGCAATATGACAGTTGTGCATATCTCATCAGCCACCTGGTGGAAGGGACTTTGTGGATCTGAGGCTTTCCCTTGTTGCCTCCATCATCCTCCAAATCCCACCAACATCAGCCGCCTCAGAGCGCAACTGGTCCTTGTTTGGGAACACACACACCAAAGCATGCAACAGGCTGACCAATACAAGGGTTGAAACATTGGTGACCATCCGGGCAAATTTGAGGCTTTTTGACCCTGACAATGAGCCATTCTCAACCAGGTAGGAAGGTGACAGTGAAGATGAGGCCTCAAAGTCTAATGTTCAAGAGGTGGACATTGAGGAGGTCCAGGGAGAAGACATGGAATCCTGAGAGGAGGACATCCAAAGCTTTAGTTTCTAGACTATCATTTTACAGATGTATGTTGAAAACGTTTGTAGGAGATGTGATGGATCATTGGGGATCATTCAATATTCCCTTTCTTTTGTTGTTCAGTGAAATCATCCCATGTGAAGAGTCAACTAATTTAATTAAAGTTCAATTCGTAACTAAATTTTTTTTTTTTTCTATTGTAAGGATGTAATCATTTGCAATTATGTCTACTTATGATAAGGTAAAAGGTTTATGTTTCTGTCTCTATATGATATGGTAAATATATTTATTGTTTTTATTTTATTTCACCTTTATTTAACCAGGTAGGCAAGTTGAGAAAAAGTTCTCATTTACAATCGTGACCTGGCCAAGATAAAGCAAAGCAACAACACAGAATTACACATGGAGTAAAACAAACATACAGTCAATAATACAGTATAAACAAGTCTATATACGATGTGAGCAAATGAGGTGAGAAAATGGAGGTAAAGGTAAAAAAAAGGCCACGGTGGCAAAGTAAATACAATATAGCAAGTAAAACACTGGAATACCTGATGGAGCACGTGCTACAGGTGGGTGCTGCTATGGTGAACAGCGAGCTGAGATAAGGGGGGACTTTACCTAGCAGGCTCTTGTAGATGACCTGTAGATGACCAACGAGAGCGTACAGGTCGCAGTGGTGGGTAGTATATGGGGCTTTGGTGACAAAACGGATGGCACTGTGATAGACTGCATCCAATTTATTGAGTAGGGTATTGGAGGCTATTTTGTCAATGACATCGCCGAAGTCGAGGATCGGTAGGATGGTCAGTTTTACGAGGGTATGTTTGGCAGCATGAGTGAAGGATGCTTTGTTGCGAAATAGGAAGCCAATTCTAGATTTAACTTTGGATTGGAGATGTTTGATGTGAGTCTGGAAGTAGAGTTTAACCAGACACCTAGGTATTTGTAGTTGTCCACATATTCTAAGTCAGAACCGTTCAGAGTAGTGATGCTGGACGGGCGGGCAGGTGCAGGCAGCGATCG